>NW_027101459.1:0-31550 GCF_035046505.1 Tiliqua scincoides | reverse complement strand
TCCCCAGATTCATTCTACCAAGGTTGTTCCGATATAGGGAATTGCTGAAAGAAGGTTAGTAATGACGGTGGCCCCTCAAAAAGATATCTGGCCCCATGGAAGTACGTAGCCCACAAAGGCTGTTGCCATTACAAGGAGAAGAAGAACGACCCCAATGTTTCAGGTTTCTTTGTATATGTAAGAGCCGTAGTATAAGCCCCGTCCGATATGGAGGTAAATGCAAATAAAGAATATGGAGGCCCCATTGGCGTGCAGGTTTCGGATTAGCCACCCGTATTGTACGTCTCGACAAATGTGTGCGATTGATGAAAATGCTGAAGAGATGTCTGCTGTGTAGTGTATAGCAAGGAATAGGCCAGTTAGGACTTGTGCGATTAGACAAAATCCAAGTAGTGAGCCAAAATTTCATCATGCTGAGATATTTGATGGGGTGGGGAGGTCAATGAATGTGTTGTTTACAATCTTTAGGATTGGGTGAGTTTTTCGTAGGTTGTGGGTCATTAGTTTTTGTAGTTGAATACAACAGTGGTTTTTCGTGCCGCAGGTCTTGGTTAAAGTCCAGGCAAAAATTATGGTTTATTTTATTTTTTTATTATCTTTTTGTTTATTGGGGGGGTTGGTGGCTGTTGCCTCAAACCCATCCCCGCTTTATGGTGCGGTTGGGTTGGTGGTTGCTGCTGCCGTTGGGTGTGGTGTGTTGGTTTGATTGGGTAGTTCTTTTGTTTCTTTGGTCTTATTTTTGATTTATTTAGGGGGAATGTTGGTGGTATTTGCTTATTCTGTAGCGTTGGCGGCTGAGCCCTACCCTGAGACATGGGGGAGCTGGTCTGTTGGGTTGTATGTTGGGGGGTATTTTGTTTTGGTGACGGTGTTGTTTGTGGTATTTGGTGGGGGGTGGGTGGTGGAGGGGTTTGGAGTTGTTGGGGTTGATTGTGTAGGGTTACATTTTGTTCGTGCGGACTTTAGTGGGGTGTCTTTGTTATATTCATGGGGGGGTGGCTGTTTATTAATTTCCGGGTGAGGCTTATTGCTGGCTTTATTTGTTGCGTTAGAGCTGTCACGTGGGTTGGCGCGGGGGGCTTTGCGGGTAATTAGATTAAAATAAAAATGAGCACCGAGGTCATAAATAGGACAAATATGATTAAGTAGGCTTTAATAAGACCTTTGTTGGCAGTAGAAATGCTGTTGACCATGGGGGTGTTGGTTATTGTTAGTATTTTTGGACCAATTTTTTCATACCATAGTTGGTCGTTTAGGTGTGAGGCAAGGTTTTGTCCTTGTATGAGTGAAATGTTTGGGTGGGTTCGGTGAATGATTATGTTGAAGAATCCTAGTTGGTTTGAGAAGTTGTTTAACTTATTATGTTTTGGAGTCAAGAGTGTTGTTGTTTGGGTGGCTAGTTCTAAAGCATATAAAAGGCCTAAGATTGTTACGAGTAATGCGGACAGTTTTATGTTTGTTGATATGGTTAATGCTGTTGTTTTGATTGGAAGAACAGAGGAGATAAGGAGTAAGCCAGTTAAAATGCTTCCTGTTGCGAGGCGAACAAGGGGGTTGGTTAGGGTTTTATTGTTTTCGGAAATGATGACAAGAGTGTTCCCTCGGGAGGTGTTTATTTGTACGTAGAAGATTAGTCGTAGGCTGTAGGCGGCCGTTAGGGCCGTTGCTGTGAGAGTTAGTATTAGGGCTCAGGCGTTAAGGTAGGAGGTATTTATTGTTTCGATGATGGTGTCTTTTGAGAAAAAGCCGGATAGAAAGGGGGTTCCTATTAGGGCAAGGCTGCCGATGGTTAGGCAGGAGGTGGTAACGGGTATTGCTTTGTTAATGCCTCCTATCTTTCGGATGTCCTGTTCGTCTGATAAATTATGAATGATCGACCCAGAACAGAGGAATAACATGGCTTTAAAGAATGCGTGGGTTGAAATATGAAAGAAGGCTAGTTGTGGTTGGTTTAATCCTACGGTGACCATTATCAACCCAAGCTGGCTTGAGGTTGAGAAGGCGATGATTTTTTTAATATCGTTTTGTGTGAGGGCACAAATTGCTGTGAATAAGGTTGTTATTGCACCTAGACAAAGGCAGGTGGATAGGGCTGTTGTGTTTGTTTCTAATAGGGGGTGGAGGCGAATTAGTAGGAATACACCTGCCACAACCATTGTGCTGGAGTGGAGTAAGGCAGAGACGGGAGTAGGACCTTCTATGGCTGCTGGTAATCATGGGTGAAGGCCAAATTGGGCAGACTTTCCTGCGGCAGCTAAGATTAAACCCAAGAGGGGGACAAGGGTGACTGAGTTTGGGTTAGTAAATAGTTGATGAAATTCTCAGGTGGTTGTGTTTATAGCAAGTCAGGCTATTGTTAGGATAAGGCCAATATCCCCAACTCGGTTATAAATGACTGCCTGTAGGGCGGATGAGTTTGCGTCGGAACGTGAGAATCATCACCCGATTAATAGAAAGGATATAATTCCAACCCCCTCCCACCCAATAAAAAGCTGGAAGATATTATTTGCGGTAACAAGAATTAATATAGCTAGTAAGAATAGGAGAAGATACTTAAAAAATCGGTTGATAAAGGGGTCTGAGGTCATATATCATGCGGCAAACTCCAAGATGGATCATGTGACAAAGAGTGCGATGGGTAAAAATGTAATTGCGTAGGTGTCTAGCATGAAGCTAATGTTGATGCTAAAATTAGAGATGTTGATTCAGTGGATGTTTGTAGTTGTGAATTCTAGTCCATAGTTAATGAAGATAAACAGGGGGATTATGCTGGTAAAAAATGCTGTTTGCACAGCTACCTTTACATGGGAGAGGTGTCATTGGTTTTGTAGAGGGTATAGGGTTATTGTGATGGGAATTATTAGGAATAGAAAGGTAGCGGCTATGGTGGTGTGGGGGATGTTGTGCATGTACTTTTACTTGGAATTGCACCAAGAATTTTGGCTCCTAAGACCAATGGATTAAACTCTGATCCTTTAAAAGTGAGGAGTCTGGGGGGTTAATCCCAGGACGCAGAGTTAGCAGTTCTTTGTATACAATACCCCTCGGTCATTAAGAAGGTTTGAACTTCTATTTTTAGATCCACATTCTAATGTTTTTGTTAAACTATGACAACAAGGAAGGGGGCCTATGATTAGTTCGGGTTTTATTATAAGTATAAGTATCGGGAGGATGTGTAGGACCAGTAGCAGGTGTTCTCGGGTGTATGTCGGGTTTGTTTGGATAGCGTGTTGTGGGAGCTTTCCTCGTTGGGTTGTTAAAAATATATGAAGTGAGTAGGTGGCTGTTAAGAGAGTGCCTACTCCTGTTATGAGGATTGTTAGGGGGGACCAGTTGAATAATGATGTTATGATTAGAAGTTCGCCTGTGAGATTAATTGTGGGGGGGAGGGCCATATTTATTAAGTTAGCTATAAGCCACCAGGATATTGTTAGAGGAAGAATAAGTTGCAGGCCGCGGGCTAGAAGGAGTGTTCGGCTATGGGTGCGTTCATAGTTTGTGTTTGCTAGACAAAATAGTATTGATGAGGTAAGGCCGTGGGCAATTATCAGTAAAATTGCTCCTGTTAGGCTTCATGGGGTTTGAATCAAAGCGGCTGCAATTACGAGGCCTATGTGGCTTACTGATGAGTAAGCGATTAAAGATTTTAAGTCAGTTTGTCGTAGGCAGATTGAGCTGGTTATGATGATGCCTCAAATGGCTAGAATAATAAAGGGGTAGTATAGTTTTGTTGAGAGTGGGTTTAGTAGGGGGGTGATTCGAATGATACCGTAGCCTCCGAGTTTCAGTAAAATTGCAGCCAGAACCATTGAGCCAGCGATAGGGGCTTCCACATGGGCTTTTGGGAGTCAGAGGTGGAGGCCATATAAAGGCATTTTCACTAGGAAGGCGATTAAGCAGGCAAGTCATAGTATGTTATTTGTTCATGAGTGGGGGGTTTCTGGTTGAATTAGGTTTATTATTACTATTGAAATGTTGGAGTATTTAGTGTTTAAAAATAGAATAGCAACTAATAGGGGGAGAGATCCAGCAAGTGTGTAAAATAGAAAGTATGTCCCTGCGGAAAGTCGCTCGGCTTGGTTTCCCCATCGTGTAATAACAATGAGGGTGGGAATTAATGTTGTTTCGAATATAATGTAAAATAGGGTGAATTCGGTTGCGGAGAATGTTAATAATAGGGCAACTTGTAGGGTTGTAATGACTACTAAAAAGTTTCGTTTTCGAGCAAGAGGTTCGTGTTGGAGGTGGTTTTGGCTAGCTAGGGCTATTAGTGGGAGAAGTCAGCAGGAAAGGATTATTAATGGGGCGGAAATTGAGTCAATGTTTAGGTAGGAAGAGGAGAATATTATGCTAGGGTTTAGAGGATACTTAAATCAGACTAGACTTATTAGTGCAAGTAGTATTGAGTAGGAGGTGTATATTGTGAAAAGGATGTTTTGTTTTGATAGAAGGGCTGTTGGAATTAATATAAGGGTAGGTAAAAGAATTTTTAGCATTGTAAGAGGTTTAGGTTTTTAAGATGGTCCGAGCCATGTGTTCGAGAGGTTGCCACTAATAAGGCGAGGCCAGTTCCTGCTTCACAGGCAGAAAAAGCAAGGAGGAGAATGGGAGAAATGTTTGTGGAGGGGAGTTGTAGTGTAGATGAGAATGCTGTAAGTGCTATAAAGAGGGCTAATATTATGGCTTCGATACAGAGTAGTGCGGAAACTAAGTGTGTTCGGTGTAGGGCCAACCCTAAAATTCCGAGTACGAAGGCAGAGGAAAAGGTAAAATATGTTGTCATATGGCAGTCCAGGGTTAAAACCTGGGGCTACTAAGTCGAAATTAGTTGTTTTATTTATACTAACTGCCTACTCTGCCCACTCTAGCCCCCCTGCTAATCATTCGTAAATTAAGCCTAGTGTTAGAAGAATAATGATTGCGGATATTCAGATTAAAGTGGTTGTTGGTTGTATAAGGTTTATGGCTCATGGGATCGGAAGGAGTAGCGCAATTTCTAGGTCGAATAGAAGAAATAGGATTGCAACTAGGAAGAATCGAAGCGAGAATGGTAGACGGGCGGTTCCTAATGGGTCGAAGCCGCATTCATATGGGGAGAGTTTTTCTGTGTCTGGTGATATTTGTGGTAATCAAAAGCTAATAGTAATTAAGATAACTATAAGGGTTGTTGTAATTAAGAATATGGTTGTTATATTCATTACTCTTTCTTAAGGTTTTATTAAGGCTTAGTGATTGGAAATCACTTGTACTGGTTGATACTAAAAGAGCAAGAGCCTCATCAGTAAATTGAGATGTAAAGGAACAGTCATACAACGTCTACGAAATGTCAGTATCATGCGGCGGCTTCAAATCCGAAGTGGTGGTTTGTTGTGAAGTGATATATGATCTGTCGTAGTAAGCAAACAATTAAAAAAGTTGATCCAATAATTACGTGGAGGCCATGGAAGCCTGTTGCCACAAAGAATGTTGACCCGTAAACGCTATCTGAAATAGCGAAAGGGGCTTCATAGTATTCTATGGCTTGGAGGGCGGTGAAGTAAAGGCCCAAGGCAATGGTTAGTGTAAGGGCTTGAATTGCTTCTTTTCGATTATTTTCTATAATAGAATGGTGGGCTCATGTTACGGTAACACCAGAGGCTAGGAGTACAGCTGTGTTTAGAAGGGGTACTTCAAATGGGTTTAATGGGTGAATTCCGCTAGGGGGTCAACAGCCCCCAAGCTCCGGGGTTGGGGCCAGGCTTGAGTGGTAGAAAGCTCAGAAAAAGCCGATAAAAAAGAAGACCTCTGATGTAATAAAAAGGATTATCCCGTATCGGAGGCCTTTTTGTACAGGGACCGTGTGGTGGCCTTGAAAGGTTCCCTCACGGGTGATATCTCGCCACCATTGTAGTATTGTTAGAAGGAGGATAATTAGGCCGATATTCATTAATAGTATATTGTTGAAGTGAAATCAGACGGCGAGTCCGGATGTTATAAGTAAGGCAGCGATTGCGCCTGTTAGGGGCCAGGGGCTTTGGTCTACTATATGATAGGCATGTGCTTGGTGGATCATTAAGTATTTTCTTGTAGGTATAGGCTTAATAGTAAAGTGAAGACGTAGGCTTGAATAATTGCTACTGCGACCTCTAGAATAGTTAAAAGTAAGAGGACAATAAAGGTTAGTGTTGCGGTTGCAGTTATTATGGGTAGTATTACAAATACGGCGGTAGAAATAAGTTGGATTAGCAGGTGACCTGCTGTTAAGTTGGCTGTTAGTCGAACGCCTAGTGCAAGAGGGCGAATGAGTAGGCTAATTGTTTCGATAATAATGAGAACAGGTACGAGAGGGGTTGGGGTGCCTTCTGGTAGAAGGTGGCCTAATGAAAGGGTTGGTTGATTGCGTAAGCCAATTAATACAGTTGCTAGTCATAAGGGTACTGCTAAACCCATATTTATTGATAGCTGGGTAGTTGGGGTGAATGTATAAGGGAAAAGTCCTAGCAAATTGAATAGGAGAAGGAATAATATAAGTGAGGTTAAGAGTGCGGCTCATTTGTGGCCTGGTTTGTTTAGGGGTAATATAAGTTGTTTTACAAATATAAAGATTGCTCATGTTTGTACCGTTTCTAGCCGATTTAAGATAAGTCGGCTTGTTTTTGTAAAAATTAGGGTTGGTGGCAGGATTATTGCTAGGGTGATAAGGGGGATTCCAAGGAGTTGTGGGCTTAAAAATTGGTCGAAGAAGCTTAAATTCATGGTCAGTTTCAAGGTGAGGCTTTAGGTGTGGGGGTGTTTTGGATTGGGAGATTTTGAGAGGTTATTATTAAAGTTTTGGTTTGGAGAATTGTTAATAAGATTGTTCATGAAAGTAGGAGGATTATTAATCAGGGGGCAGGGTTTAATTGAGGCATATCACTAAGGGGGCAGGTGTTGTCTCCTTCTTTAGCTTAAAAGGCTAACGCTGATAAAAGCTTCTTAGTGATGCAGTGAGTATTGTTGTGGTTCAGTCTTCAAAGTGTTTTAGTGGAATTGCTTCTACTACAATGGGCATGAAGCTGTGGTTAGATCCGCAGATTTCTGAGCATTGTCCATAGAACAAGCCTGGGTGAGAAGTGATAAAGGTTGTTTGATTTAGTCGTCCGGGAATGGCATCTGTTTTAATGCCGAGGGCGGGTACGGCCCATGAGTGCAGGACATCTTCTGCGGAGATTAGTATGCGAATTGGGGATTCTATTGGAACTACTATTCGGTGATCTACTTCTAATAGACGGAGGTGTCCTTGAGGGAGGTCTTGTGAGGGAATTATGTAAGAGTCAAATGCGAGATCTTGATAGTCTGTGTACTCATAGCTCCAATATCATTGGTGGCCGAGAGCTTTAACAGTTAGGTGTGGGTTGTTGATTTCATCTATGAGGTAGAGAATGCGAAGGGAAGGGAGGGCAATTAAGATTAAAATGATTGCAGGAAGAATTGTTCAGATTATTTCTACTTCTTGGGCGTCTATGGTATTTGTGTGTGTTAGCTTTGTTGTTATTATTAAAGAAATAATGTATAATACTAAAGCACTAATTAAGAAGACAATTATAATGGCGTGGTCATGAAAATGTAAGAGCTCTTCTATAATGGGAGATGCTGCGTCTTGAAATCCGAGTTGAGCGGGGTGTGCCATCATGAGGCCCATAGGGGCTAACCTATAACTTAGCTCTGACAGGGCTACATAATAAATTTACTAGGGTCTCATGAGAAAGAAGCATCTTGGCTATGTGATTGGCTTGAAACCAGTAGAAGGCGGTTCGATTCCTCCCTTTCTTGAGTTTGTTTGTACATATGTTGGTTCTTCGTAAGTGTGATAAGGGGGTGGGCAGCCGTGAAGTCATTCTAGGTTTGTGTTTGTTAGTTCTAGGGCGAAAACTTCTCGTTTAGCTGCGAATGCTTCTCAAATGATAAACATTATTATGATTACGGCTACTAGAGAAATTAGTGAGCCAATTGATGATAAAGTATTTCAGATGGTATATGCGTCAGGATAGTCGGAGTAACGGCGGGGCATTCCTGATAGCCCAAGGAAGTGTTGAGGGAAGAAGGTCAGATTAACCCCGGCAAATATGACACCAAATTGGACTTTTGTTCAAGTTTGATGAAGTGTATAGCCTGAAAATAGGGGAAATCAATGTACAAAGCCTCCTATGATTGCAAATACGGCACCTATGGATAATACATAGTGGAAATGAGCTACGACGTAATATGTGTCATGAAGAACAATGTCTAAGGATGAGTTGGCAAGTACAATGCCTGTTAGGCCTCCCACAGTAAATAGGAAAATGAAGCCCAGGGCCCAGAGTATGGCAGCATCTCATTTGATTATGCCCCCATGTAAAGTTGCGAGCCAGCTAAATACCTTTACACCTGTTGGAATTGCGATGATTATTGTGGCGGAAGTGAAATATGCTCGGGTATCGACATCCATTCCAACGGTAAATATGTGGTGGGCTCATACGATAAAGCCTAAGAAGCCGATAGATATTATGGCTCATACTATACCCATGTAGCCGAAAGGTTCTTTTTTTCCAGCATAATAGGTTACAATGTGTGAGATTATTCCAAAGCCAGGAAGAATCAAAATGTAGACTTCTGGGTGACCAAAGAACCAAAACAGATGTTGGTATAAAATTGGGTCCCCCCCACCTGCAGGATCGAAGAAAGATGTGTTTAAATTTCGGTCTGTTAGTAGTATTGTGATACCGGCGGCAAGGACGGGTAGTGATAGTAAAAGTAGAACTGCCGTGATTATTACTGATCATACGAATAGAGGGGTTTGGTATTGGGTTATGGAGGGTGGTTTTATGTTGATGCAGGTAGTAATAAAGTTAATGGCCCCAAGAATTGAGGAGACTCCCGCGAGGTGGAGGGAGAAGATGGTTAGATCTACAGAGGCCCCGGCATGGGCTAAGTTCCCGGCTAAGGGAGGGTAGACGGTTCACCCGGTGCCGGCCCCGGCTTCCACCCCCGAGGATGCAAGTAGCAGTAATAGAGAAGGAGGGAGAAGTCAAAAACTCATGTTGTTTATTCGTGGGAAGGCCATATCTGGCGCCCCAATTATTAGGGGGACTAGTCAATTTCCGAACCCGCCGATTATTACAGGCATTACTATAAAGAAAATTATGACAAAAGCATGGGCTGTTACAATGACGTTATAGATCTGATCATCGCCTAGCAGGGCGCCAGGTTGACTTAGTTCAGCCCGAATTAACAGGCTAAGTGCTGTACCAACTATTCCTGCTCAAGCTCCGAAGATTAAGTATAAGGTGCCGATATCTTTGTGGTTGGTTGAGAAGAATCAACGATTAATGGTCACAGGTAAGATGGCCGATAGTAGGTGGCAGGTTGTAGCCCTGTATAGGTGGGTGCCAGTCCCACTCTTATCACAATAGCTTCGTGGTGATTCACGCTAGAGTGCAAATCTAGAGAAGCACACCAAAGGTGTGCCGGAGCTTCTTTTTTTAGAAGAAGCTCAGATTGAAGCCCGCTGGATGGGGCGTTTAGCTGTTAACTAGAAATTTACGGGATCGAGGCCCGTCTGTCTGGGAGGTTTTAGCTTAATTAAAGTGCCTGAGTTGCAATCAGGAGATGTAAGTTAAAGTTTTACATGCCTTCAGGGGCTAGGAGGGTTGAACTCTTATTTAGGGCTTTGAAGGCCCTTGGTTTTGTTAACCTAAGCCTCTTAAAGTATCATTGGGGTTAGGGGTAAGAGGAGTAAGGATGGTAGTAAGAGGGTTGAGATTGTGGTTGTACTTAGTTTAGGTTGGAATCGTCATTTGTGTGTTGTTTGTGTGGTGGTTGGGAACACTGTGAGGGTTGTGATGTAAGATAGTCGTAAGTAAAAGAATAGGCTTAATAGAGCGGAGAGGGCAAGTAGGGCTGCGGTCATTGATAGGTTGTGGGTTGTTAATTCTTGTAAAATTAACCATTTTGGGATAAAGCCTGTTAGCGGGGGGAGCCCTCCTAGAGATATTAGTAGTAAAAATATAAGTGCTATGGTTGAGGGGGAAATTGTTCAAGAGGTGGTTAAATCTTTAATGTTTTTTGCTGTGATGAAGATAAGGATTATAAAGGCAGTAGTTGTTATTATGAGGTATAAAAATAGGTTGAGGAGTATTAAGTTTGAGCTTAGTGTGAGAATTGTAGCTATTCAACCTAGGTGGGCAATTGATGAGAATGCTATGATTTTTCGTGTCTGTGTTTGGTTTATGCCTCCCCACCCTCCGGTCAAGGTTGACAGTAGCCCTATAATTAGAAGTGTATTTGGGTGGATAGCGGGGGCGGCTATATAAAGTAGGGCGAGGGGGGCGAGTTTTTGTCAAGTTGTAATGATTAGTGCTGTTTTTAGTGTTGTGCCTTGTAGGACTTCTGGTAGTCAGAAATGCAGGGGGGCTAGGCCTAGTTTTATGGCTAGAGCTATTGTTATTATGATGCAGGCAGGTTGGTTTGTGAGTTGTGAAATGTCTCAGGTGCTGGTGGATCAGGCATTGATTGTGCTGGCGAATAGGAGTGTGGCTGAGGCAGCAGCTTGGGTAAGGAAATATTTTGTAGCGGCTTCAGTTGCACGGGGATGGTGTTGTTTGGCGATAAGGGGAATAATGGCTAGGGTATTTAGTTCTAATCCGATTCAGGCAAGGAGTCAGTGTGTGCTTGATAGGGTAATGATGGAGCCGGTTGCTACGCTTGAGAGAATCAGTGAAGATATGATTGGGTTCATTAGTATAGGAAGGATTTTAACCAACATTTTCGGGGTATGGGCCCGAAAGCTTAATTAGCTGACTTTACTAGAAAATAGTATAATGAAGTACATAAGATTTTGAGTCTTTTGGTGCAGGTTCGTGTCCTGTTTTTCTAGTGCTTCGAGAAGAAGGAAATAAGGGGATTTTAACCCCTGTGTTTTACTCTATCAAAGTAATCCTTGGGGATTCGGGCATATTTCCTGGTTTATTGTGGGGGGAGTCCTGATAATATTGTTGGGAAAGAGGCATGCCACATTAATAGAGCGAGGGTTAGGGGTAAGAAATTTTTTCATAAGAGGTGTATAAGTTGGTCGTAACGAAAACGAGGGTATGAGGCGCGAGTTCATAAGAATATGATTGTCAGGATAGTTGTTTTTAATATTAGGTTTATTGTGAACACGTCTGGGGGTAGGGAGGTTCCTGGGTTTAGGAAAAGGATGCAGGTTAGGGTATTTATTAGTATGATGTTTGCATATTCAGCTAGGAAAAATAGGGCGAATGGGCCAGCGGCATACTCTACATTAAAGCCAGAGACAAGCTCTGATTCTCCTTCTGTTAAATCAAAGGGGGCCCGGTTTGTTTCTGCTAGTGTTGAGATAAACCATATTATGGCAAGAGGTCATGATGAAATTAGTAGTCATTGGTGTTCTTGTGTAATTGAGAGTATTTGTAGAGTGAAGCCCCCTGTAAGGATAATAATGGTTAGTAAAATAATTCCCAGGGTGACCTCGTATGAGATTGTTTGTGCTACCGCACGTAGGGCGCCAATTAATGGGTATTTTGAGTTGGATGCCCACCCTGATCATAGAATAGAATATACTGCTATGCTTGAGAGGGCTAGTATGAAGAGAAGGCCTAGGTTTATGTCTGCTAAGGTGGCCGGTATTGGGAGGGGGGTTCAAATTATAAGGGCTAGAAATAGGGCTAAGGTCGGGGTTATGATGAAGAGGGCAGGAGAGGAAGAGGAGGGGCGTAAGGGTTCTTTAATAAACAGTTTAATGCCGTCTGCAAATGGTTGTAATAGCCCATAAGGGCCAATGATGTTAGGGCCTTTTCGTAGTTGTATATAACCGAGCACTTTTCGTTCCAGTAGTGTAAGGAAGGCAACAGCTAGTAAGATGGGAATAATATATAATAGGGGATTAATGATATATAAGAGTAATGCATTCATGTATTAGGGAGATGATTTGAACATCTAGTAGAAAGATCTTAGGTCTTTTGCATTCACCTGGCTCTGCCACCCTAATAATTACCCCTTGTCTGGGGGTGTTCTAGGTGCTTTGTTTAGCTTGAGTTTTGTTCAGCTAGTTTTAAGGACGTGTTTATAATATTGGTCCTCTCTTCTTTGTCCTTTCGTACTGAAGAAGTAAGCGTCATAGATAGAAACCGACCTGGATTGCTCCGGTCTGAACTCAGATCACGTAGGACTGTTAATCGTTGAACAAACGAACCTTTAATAGCGGCTACACCATTTGGGTGTCCTGATCCAACATCGAGGTCGTAAACCTTCTTGTCGATAGGGACTCTTGAAGAAGATAGCGCTGTTATCCCTGGGGTAACTTGGTTCGTTGGTCAGTATGACTGGGTCGGCTTTGTACTTTGGCTTGTTAGCCTTGGTGAGAAGTGGTGGTTCTGTGCTCGGAAGTTTTGTTTTGTTCCGAAGTCGCCCCAACTTAAAACTATGGGCTAGGGGCATTAGTGGTGCTTATTAGCGGTCGTTTTAAGCTCCACAGGGTCTTCTCGTCTTATGTGTTTATCCCAGCTTTTGTACTGGGAGATCAGTTTCACTGATTAGCTATAAGAGACAGGTTTGTCCTCATTTAGCCGTTCATACTAGTCTTTATTTAGAAGACAAGTGATTACGCTACCTTTGCACGGTTAGGATACCGCGGCCGTTTAAAAGTTTCACTGGGCAGGCAGGACCTTTAATACTTGTTTAGCTAAAGGCTATGTTTTTGGTAAACAGTTGGGACAAGGTTTTGCTGAATTCCTTTTACAGCTTTTAATCTATCTTTTTAGCACACCGGTGTCGGGTTGACAGTTTTTGTAACAGTTTTGGCTGTTTAATTGTTGTTCCTGTTTTGGTCTGTTAATGTCCAGTAGGTTTTCTATTTCTGGGTCAAGGGGGTGCTTAAGAGAAGGGCTTCTTGTTACTAGTTCTAGCATTAGTTTGTCTATAATAATAGTGTGGCTCGGTAGGTTTTTAGGAGGTGGCAGACACAGGGGGGATTTATTGTCTTTGTGCTGTGACGCTGTGTTTACTGGTGGCTGCTTTAGGGCCTACTGGGCGTAGGTTATGTTGCTTTCTCTCTAAGTCAGGTTGTATCCTATTTCAATGGGGCTGTACCCCCATTGAATACCTTTTAGGTTAAAATGCGTGCTATTGTTTGCTGGAAGTAACCTAAAGTTGAACTAAAATTCATTTATTGAGCAACCAGCTATCACCAAGTTCGTTTGGCTTTTCACCGCTACTACTAGATCTTCCCACTCTTTTGCCACAGAGATGGGTGCACTCTTACAGTTGTCTTGTAGTAGCTCACTTGGTTTCGGGGGTACAGGCTGAAGTTCTCTTTGTCTGTTTTATTCTGGCTGGACCATGATGCAAGAGGTACAAGGGTTTATCTTTGCTTTGTTTTGCTTGTGTGTTTCATTATTCTTTCAGGGTTCCCTTGCGGTACTTTTTCTGTTGCGCCGTTTTGGTTAGGTTCTATCACATATACTAGTTTTGTCGAATGATTTATTTTGTTAATGAGAGGATTTGTTTATGTGATTGGGCTAGTTGTTTGGCTCAAAAAGGTTAGGATCTCACTAACATTTTTCAATTGTAAGTTGAATGCTTTGTTTTAAGCTACTGGTTGTTGTTCCAAGCACGCCTTCCGGTGCGCTTACCTTGTTACGACTTGCCTCATCTATATTGTTAGTATTTTTATATGTTAAGTTTATTTTTGGACGATGAGAGTGACGGGCGGTGTGTGCGCGCTCCAGAGCAAATTTAAGATAAAGACTCTTATTTAGCTTACTTCTAAATCCTCCTTTGGGTGTGTGTTTCATTACACCTTTCGTATTTTTCTGTGGCAGAAAATGTAGCCCATCTCTTCCATTCTATCTGCTACACCTTGACCTGACGTGTTAGTTGTAAACTTTTTTGCCTACTTTGTTTCTTTCACAGGGTAAGCTGACGACGGCGGTATATAGGCTGAGTTGCAAAGAATGGTGGGGTAAAGCGTGGGGTATCGATTATAGGACAGGCTCCTCTAGGATGATGTGGAGCACCGCCAAGTCCTTTGAGTTTCGAGCTTTTCGCTTGTAGTTCTCTGGCGAATGGTTTTGTGTGTTTAACCATCTATGTTTAGGGCTAGGCATAGTAGGGTATCTAATCCTAGTTTGTTTCCTAGCTTTAGTGAGGTTGAATAGTCTTTTATTTGAAGGCATTTTATTGGTGGAGTTCTTGTGCCAATATATTTTACAGTCTTGGCTTGGTTTTCCTTCAATTTTTTTGACATTATTCTGGTCACGCTTTACGCCGAGGGTCATTGTTTTTGGCCTTTCGTATAACCGCGGTGGCTGGCACGAAATTTACCGGCCAAACTTAATCATAGCTAAGTCAAGCTTTCGCTTATTTCTTAATGTTATTCACTGCTGAGTACCCGTGTGGGTGTGGCGTAGCAAGGTGTTGTGGGCTTCGGTTTGTTAGAGATCCTGATACCTGCTCCACTTGGCTATTCGGGGTTGTGTGGGCATTCTCACTGGGGTGTGGAGGCTTGCATGTGTAATTTTGATTAAAAACAATGGCAAGTTTAGGACCAAAACTTTGTGTTTTTGGGGAAATTTGACTCACCCATCTCAGCATCTTCAGTGCTTCGCTTTAAAAATTTTAAGCTACAATAACATAAAATTTTTGTATAAAAGATAAAAAAAATGTATATATAATCATGTTGTAAATATGCATTACGGCACTGATATTAGTATCCACGACTGCATTTACAATCTGTAGAATGCATGAACTGGTCGTGGACAACCGGTAGTTTTAGTTTGGTCAGATCCTGTTTTAGGGGTTTGGCAGGAGTAAATCTGACTAAGTGAGAAATTACCGGTAAGGGGGGTAGGGGGGTTTGCCATAAAAATTAAGTTGTATTTATTTACGTGTATCAAGCTGAACGTCCGCACCTACACCTACACCGACACCTGCGTTGTGGGTGCGCCTGCACCTGTGTACATGTCTGCGTCTGTGAACGCGCCCGCGCACATGCCTGCACTCGCAAACGCACGTGCGCTGCAGGCGCGCCCGCGTGCTCACGTCCACGTCTGCGCACGTTTGCGCTTGCAAACATACGTGCGCTGCAGGCGCGCCCGCGTGCCCACGTCCACGTCTGCGCACACATTTGCACTTGTATTTTCACCTGCGTCGCATGTGTTCACAGGTGCTTTTTCGTACGTTTTAACACGTTTGTTACTAATTTTATGTCATTCAAGCATTAAACGAAATCGCGTGCTCTATACGTGGGAACGTTTATCACGTGCACCGTAGGTCCAGATCGGACGGCAAATTGTAGGCGACCACTTTAGCAAGCGGCTCTGAGATCCACTCCCCCAAAAAAAATAAAAAAGGCCAGATGCATTGGGGGTCGGGATGCTATGATTTCTCGGCAAAGTGTACATTATGCACCAACCAGAAGCATCGTTAAAAGTGAGAAAGTGTTGGGAATCCTTTGACCGCCCCTGAGGTAGGAACCAGAGGCCTTGGAAAAAGTGAGAAATAGCCAACGTACTCCGTGTGTCCCACGGGGCTAGTAACGGGAGTACACGTCATTAAGGGATTGCTGGTTTCTCGGAGATGGCAGAATATAATAGATAACTGTCGAGCAAGAGAGCAGCAGGGGAGAAGGGTGATGGCATCTAATGGGCATGGTTGGGAGAGGGTAGTGTCCTCATGATATGCGTGAGGCGAAGAGGGCAAATGTCCAATTATACATAATATGTGCTAGATCATTCTAATCTAATCTTCTATGATCTGCATGTGTGAAAGAGGAAAATATTCGAGATGTGTTGTAAGTATGAAATCATTAATAATCTGTCTGTTGTGATATGCGTGTGGACAAGAGGTAAATGTCCGATTATACATAGTATGTCTTAGAACCTTAATTTGAAGTCTTTTGTGATATGCATGAGGTTGAAAATTAATTGTTCGATTATTCTTAGTTTGTGATTGATCATTGACTGATTAACCGGATATGATATGCATGAGGACAAGAGGTGAATGTCCGATTATACATAGTATGTGTAAGATCACCAGAAAAGCAATAAAAAGCCGCCAGGGGCGGCCAGATACGGGTGAATTGAGGTAGAGGACAAAAAAGCCGCCAGGGGCGGCCAGATACGGGTGAATTGAGGTAGAGGACAAAAAAGCCGCCAGGGGCGGCCAGATACGGGTGAATTGAGGTAGAGGGCAAAAAAGCCGCCAGGGGCGGCCAGATACGGGTGAATTGAGGTAGAGGACAAAAAAGCCGCCAGGGGGTAGTTTAAAGTTAGAATGCTAGTTTTGGGGACTAGCGGTGGGGGTTTGAGTCCCCTCTCTCTGATGCCTTAGGGGGTCTTAGTTCCCATCTTTGGCTTACAAGACCAATGCTTTGTCTATTAAGCTACTAAGGCTTAGAGTGGGGCTATCATTTGAGTATTTTATCTTCTAGTTTGGCTGTAATTGGTATGAGGAGGAGGAAAATAGCAAAGTAGAGTATTGAGGCAATTTGTCCGATGATGATGAAGGGGTCCTCTACGGGCTGTCCTCCGATTCACGTGAGGATAATGATATTTGATATAAGGAGTCAAAAGACCCCTTGGGATAGGGGCCGGAAGGTGTTTCCTCGTTGCTTTGATGTATGGAGTATGGGTACGAAGATTAGGATTAGGATTGAAAATAATAAGGCAAGAACGCCTCCTAATTTATTTGGGATTGAGCGTAGGATAGCGTAGGCAAAGAGGAAGTATCACTCGGGTTTAATGTGTGGTGGCGTGACTAAGGGGTTTGCAGGGGTAAAGTTTTCTGGGTCTCCTAGTAAGTTTGGGGAGAAGAGGGCTAGTAGGAGGAGAACGAAGATTAATAATGTTAGGCCTAAAAGGTCTTTATAGGTGTAATAAGGGTGAAATGGGATTTTGTCTGTGTTGGAGTTTAGGCCTGTGGGGTTATTTGATCCTGTTTCGTGGAGGAAAAGGAGGTGAAGTATAGAGGTTCCCATGATAATAAATGGCAGAATAAAATGGAATGAAAAGAATCGGGTGAGTGTTGCGTTGTCTACTGAGAACCCTCCCCAGATTCATTCTACCAAGGTTGTTCCGATATAGGGAATTGCTGAAAGAAGGTTAGTAATGACGGTGGCCCCTCAAAAAGATATCTGGCCCCATGGAAGTACGTAGCCCACAAAGGCTGTTGCCATTACAAGGAGAAGAAGAACGACCCCAATGTTTCAGGTTTCTTTGTATATGTAAGAGCCGTAGTATAAGCCCCGTCCGATATGGAGGTAAATGCAAATAAAGAATATGGAGGCCCCATTGGCGTGCAGGTTTCGGATTAGCCACCCGTATTGTACGTCTCGACAAATGTGTGCGATTGATGAAAATGCTGAAGAGATGTCTGCTGTGTAGTGTATAGCAAGGAATAGGCCAGTTAGGACTTGTGCGATTAGACAAAATCCAAGTAGTGAGCCAAAATTTCATCATGCTGAGATATTTGATGGGGTGGGGAGGTCAATGAATGTGTTGTTTACAATCTTTAGGATTGGGTGAGTTTTTCGTAGGTTGTGGGTCATTAGTTTTTGTAGTTGAATACAACAGTGGTTTTTCGTGCCGCAGGTCTTGGTTAAAGTCCAGGCAAAAATTATGGTTTATTTTATTTTTTTATTATCTTTTTGTTTATTGGGGGGGTTGGTGGCTGTTGCCTCAAACCCATCCCCGCTTTATGGTGCGGTTGGGTTGGTGGTTGCTGCTGCCGTTGGGTGTGGTGTGTTGGT
The DNA here is from genome assembly GCF_035046505.1 of Tiliqua scincoides. NCBI lineage: Eukaryota > Metazoa > Chordata > Lepidosauria > Squamata > Scincidae > Tiliqua > Tiliqua scincoides. The sequence goes on along the minus strand of NW_027101459.1, from coordinate 13,789 downwards.
TTGATTGGGTAGTTCTTTTGTTTCTTTGGTCTTATTTTTGATTTATTTAGGGGGAATGTTGGTGGTATTTGCTTATTCTGTAGCGTTGGCGGCTGAGCCCTACCCTGAGACATGGGGGAGCTGGTCTGTTGGGTTGTATGTTGGGGGGTATTTTGTTTTGGTGACGGTGTTGTTTGTGGTATTTGGTGGGGGGTGGGTGGTGGAGGGGTTTGGAGTTGTTGGGGTTGATTGTGTAGGGTTACATTTTGTTCGTGCGGACTTTAGTGGGGTGTCTTTGTTATATTCATGGGGGGGTGGCTGTTTATTAATTTCCGGGTGAGGCTTATTGCTGGCTTTATTTGTTGCGTTAGAGCTGTCACGTGGGTTGGCGCGGGGGGCTTTGCGGGTAATTAGATTAAAATAAAAATGAGCACCGAGGTCATAAATAGGACAAATATGATTAAGTAGGCTTTAATAAGACCTTTGTTGGCAGTAGAAATGCTGTTGACCATGGGGGTGTTGGTTATTGTTAGTATTTTTGGACCAATTTTTTCATACCATAGTTGGTCGTTTAGGTGTGAGGCAAGGTTTTGTCCTTGTATGAGTGAAATGTTTGGGTGGGTTCGGTGAATGATTATGTTGAAGAATCCTAGTTGGTTTGAGAAGTTGTTTAACTTATTATGTTTTGGAGTCAAGAGTGTTGTTGTTTGGGTGGCTAGTTCTAAAGCATATAAAAGGCCTAAGATTGTTACGAGTAATGCGGACAGTTTTATGTTTGTTGATATGGTTAATGCTGTTGTTTTGATTGGAAGAACAGAGGAGATAAGGAGTAAGCCAGTTAAAATGCTTCCTGTTGCGAGGCGAACAAGGGGGTTGGTTAGGGTTTTATTGTTTTCGGAAATGATGACAAGAGTGTTCCCTCGGGAGGTGTTTATTTGTACGTAGAAGATTAGTCGTAGGCTGTAGGCGGCCGTTAGGGCCGTTGCTGTGAGAGTTAGTATTAGGGCTCAGGCGTTAAGGTAGGAGGTATTTATTGTTTCGATGATGGTGTCTTTTGAGAAAAAGCCGGATAGAAAGGGGGTTCCTATTAGGGCAAGGCTGCCGATGGTTAGGCAGGAGGTGGTAACGGGTATTGCTTTGTTAATGCCTCCTATCTTTCGGATGTCCTGTTCGTCTGATAAATTATGAATGATCGACCCAGAACAGAGGAATAACATGGCTTTAAAGAATGCGTGGGTTGAAATATGAAAGAAGGCTAGTTGTGGTTGGTTTAATCCTACGGTGACCATTATCAACCCAAGCTGGCTTGAGGTTGAGAAGGCGATGATTTTTTTAATATCGTTTTGTGTGAGGGCACAAATTGCTGTGAATAAGGTTGTTATTGCACCTAGACAAAGGCAGGTGGATAGGGCTGTTGTGTTTGTTTCTAATAGGGGGTGGAGGCGAATTAGTAGGAATACACCTGCCACAACCATTGTGCTGGAGTGGAGTAAGGCAGAGACGGGAGTAGGACCTTCTATGGCTGCTGGTAATCATGGGTGAAGGCCAAATTGGGCAGACTTTCCTGCGGCAGCTAAGATTAAACCCAAGAGGGGGACAAGGGTGACTGAGTTTGGGTTAGTAAATAGTTGATGAAATTCTCAGGTGGTTGTGTTTATAGCAAGTCAGGCTATTGTTAGGATAAGGCCAATATCCCCAACTCGGTTATAAATGACTGCCTGTAGGGCGGATGAGTTTGCGTCGGAACGTGAGAATCATCACCCGATTAATAGAAAGGATATAATTCCAACCCCCTCCCACCCAATAAAAAGCTGGAAGATATTATTTGCGGTAACAAGAATTAATATAGCTAGTAAGAATAGGAGAAGATACTTAAAAAATCGGTTGATAAAGGGGTCTGAGGTCATATATCATGCGGCAAACTCCAAGATGGATCATGTGACAAAGAGTGCGATGGGTAAAAATGTAATTGCGTAGGTGTCTAGCATGAAGCTAATGTTGATGCTAAAATTAGAGATGTTGATTCAGTGGATGTTTGTAGTTGTGAATTCTAGTCCATAGTTAATGAAGATAAACAGGGGGATTATGCTGGTAAAAAATGCTGTTTGCACAGCTACCTTTACATGGGAGAGGTGTCATTGGTTTTGTAGAGGGTATAGGGTTATTGTGATGGGAATTATTAGGAATAGAAAGGTAGCGGCTATGGTGGTGTGGGGGATGTTGTGCATGTACTTTTACTTGGAATTGCACCAAGAATTTTGGCTCCTAAGACCAATGGATTAAACTCTGATCCTTTAAAAGTGAGGAGTCTGGGGGGTTAATCCCAGGACGCAGAGTTAGCAGTTCTTTGTATACAATACCCCTCGGTCATTAAGAAGGTTTGAACTTCTATTTTTAGATCCACATTCTAATGTTTTTGTTAAACTATGACAACAAGGAAGGGGGCCTATGATTAGTTCGGGTTTTATTATAAGTATAAGTATCGGGAGGATGTGTAGGACCAGTAGCAGGTGTTCTCGGGTGTATGTCGGGTTTGTTTGGATAGCGTGTTGTGGGAGCTTTCCTCGTTGGGTTGTTAAAAATATATGAAGTGAGTAGGTGGCTGTTAAGAGAGTGCCTACTCCTGTTATGAGGATTGTTAGGGGGGACCAGTTGAATAATGATGTTATGATTAGAAGTTCGCCTGTGAGATTAATTGTGGGGGGGAGGGCCATATTTATTAAGTTAGCTATAAGCCACCAGGATATTGTTAGAGGAAGAATAAGTTGCAGGCCGCGGGCTAGAAGGAGTGTTCGGCTATGGGTGCGTTCATAGTTTGTGTTTGCTAGACAAAATAGTATTGATGAGGTAAGGCCGTGGGCAATTATCAGTAAAATTGCTCCTGTTAGGCTTCATGGGGTTTGAATCAAAGCGGCTGCAATTACGAGGCCTATGTGGCTTACTGATGAGTAAGCGATTAAAGATTTTAAGTCAGTTTGTCGTAGGCAGATTGAGCTGGTTATGATGATGCCTCAAATGGCTAGAATAATAAAGGGGTAGTATAGTTTTGTTGAGAGTGGGTTTAGTAGGGGGGTGATTCGAATGATACCGTAGCCTCCGAGTTTCAGTAAAATTGCAGCCAGAACCATTGAGCCAGCGATAGGGGCTTCCACATGGGCTTTTGGGAGTCAGAGGTGGAGGCCATATAAAGGCATTTTCACTAGGAAGGCGATTAAGCAGGCAAGTCATAGTATGTTATTTGTTCATGAGTGGGGGGTTTCTGGTTGAATTAGGTTTATTATTACTATTGAAATGTTGGAGTATTTAGTGTTTAAAAATAGAATAGCAACTAATAGGGGGAGAGATCCAGCAAGTGTGTAAAATAGAAAGTATGTCCCTGCGGAAAGTCGCTCGGCTTGGTTTCCCCATCGTGTAATAACAATGAGGGTGGGAATTAATGTTGTTTCGAATATAATGTAAAATAGGGTGAATTCGGTTGCGGAGAATGTTAATAATAGGGCAACTTGTAGGGTTGTAATGACTACTAAAAAGTTTCGTTTTCGAGCAAGAGGTTCGTGTTGGAGGTGGTTTTGGCTAGCTAGGGCTATTAGTGGGAGAAGTCAGCAGGAAAGGATTATTAATGGGGCGGAAATTGAGTCAATGTTTAGGTAGGAAGAGGAGAATATTATGCTAGGGTTTAGAGGATACTTAAATCAGACTAGACTTATTAGTGCAAGTAGTATTGAGTAGGAGGTGTATATTGTGAAAAGGATGTTTTGTTTTGATAGAAGGGCTGTTGGAATTAATATAAGGGTAGGTAAAAGAATTTTTAGCATTGTAAGAGGTTTAGGTTTTTAAGATGGTCCGAGCCATGTGTTCGAGAGGTTGCCACTAATAAGGCGAGGCCAGTTCCTGCTTCACAGGCAGAAAAAGCAAGGAGGAGAATGGGAGAAATGTTTGTGGAGGGGAGTTGTAGTGTAGATGAGAATGCTGTAAGTGCTATAAAGAGGGCTAATATTATGGCTTCGATACAGAGTAGTGCGGAAACTAAGTGTGTTCGGTGTAGGGCCAACCCTAAAATTCCGAGTACGAAGGCAGAGGAAAAGGTAAAATATGTTGTCATATGGCAGTCCAGGGTTAAAACCTGGGGCTACTAAGTCGAAATTAGTTGTTTTATTTATACTAACTGCCTACTCTGCCCACTCTAGCCCCCCTGCTAATCATTCGTAAATTAAGCCTAGTGTTAGAAGAATAATGATTGCGGATATTCAGATTAAAGTGGTTGTTGGTTGTATAAGGTTTATGGCTCATGGGATCGGAAGGAGTAGCGCAATTTCTAGGTCGAATAGAAGAAATAGGATTGCAACTAGGAAGAATCGAAGCGAGAATGGTAGACGGGCGGTTCCTAATGGGTCGAAGCCGCATTCATATGGGGAGAGTTTTTCTGTGTCTGGTGATATTTGTGGTAATCAAAAGCTAATAGTAATTAAGATAACTATAAGGGTTGTTGTAATTAAGAATATGGTTGTTATATTCATTACTCTTTCTTAAGGTTTTATTAAGGCTTAGTGATTGGAAATCACTTGTACTGGTTGATACTAAAAGAGCAAGAGCCTCATCAGTAAATTGAGATGTAAAGGAACAGTCATACAACGTCTACGAAATGTCAGTATCATGCGGCGGCTTCAAATCCGAAGTGGTGGTTTGTTGTGAAGTGATATATGATCTGTCGTAGTAAGCAAACAATTAAAAAAGTTGATCCAATAATTACGTGGAGGCCATGGAAGCCTGTTGCCACAAAGAATGTTGACCCGTAAACGCTATCTGAAATAGCGAAAGGGGCTTCATAGTATTCTATGGCTTGGAGGGCGGTGAAGTAAAGGCCCAAGGCAATGGTTAGTGTAAGGGCTTGAATTGCTTCTTTTCGATTATTTTCTATAATAGAATGGTGGGCTCATGTTACGGTAACACCAGAGGCTAGGAGTACAGCTGTGTTTAGAAGGGGTACTTCAAATGGGTTTAATGGGTGAATTCCGCTAGGGGGTCAACAGCCCCCAAGCTCCGGGGTTGGGGCCAGGCTTGAGTGGTAGAAAGCTCAGAAAAAGCCGATAAAAAAGAAGACCTCTGATGTAATAAAAAGGATTATCCCGTATCGGAGGCCTTTTTGTACAGGGACCGTGTGGTGGCCTTGAAAGGTTCCCTCACGGGTGATATCTCGCCACCATTGTAGTATTGTTAGAAGGAGGATAATTAGGCCGATATTCATTAATAGTATATTGTTGAAGTGAAATCAGACGGCGAGTCCGGATGTTATAAGTAAGGCAGCGATTGCGCCTGTTAGGGGCCAGGGGCTTTGGTCTACTATATGATAGGCATGTGCTTGGTGGATCATTAAGTATTTTCTTGTAGGTATAGGCTTAATAGTAAAGTGAAGACGTAGGCTTGAATAATTGCTACTGCGACCTCTAGAATAGTTAAAAGTAAGAGGACAATAAAGGTTAGTGTTGCGGTTGCAGTTATTATGGGTAGTATTACAAATACGGCGGTAGAAATAAGTTGGATTAGCAGGTGACCTGCTGTTAAGTTGGCTGTTAGTCGAACGCCTAGTGCAAGAGGGCGAATGAGTAGGCTAATTGTTTCGATAATAATGAGAACAGGTACGAGAGGGGTTGGGGTGCCTTCTGGTAGAAGGTGGCCTAATGAAAGGGTTGGTTGATTGCGTAAGCCAATTAATACAGTTGCTAGTCATAAGGGTACTGCTAAACCCATATTTATTGATAGCTGGGTAGTTGGGGTGAATGTATAAGGGAAAAGTCCTAGCAAATTGAATAGGAGAAGGAATAATATAAGTGAGGTTAAGAGTGCGGCTCATTTGTGGCCTGGTTTGTTTAGGGGTAATATAAGTTGTTTTACAAATATAAAGATTGCTCATGTTTGTACCGTTTCTAGCCGATTTAAGATAAGTCGGCTTGTTTTTGTAAAAATTAGGGTTGGTGGCAGGATTATTGCTAGGGTGATAAGGGGGATTCCAAGGAGTTGTGGGCTTAAAAATTGGTCGAAGAAGCTTAAATTCATGGTCAGTTTCAAGGTGAGGCTTTAGGTGTGGGGGTGTTTTGGATTGGGAGATTTTGAGAGGTTATTATTAAAGTTTTGGTTTGGAGAATTGTTAATAAGATTGTTCATGAAAGTAGGAGGATTATTAATCAGGGGGCAGGGTTTAATTGAGGCATATCACTAAGGGGGCAGGTGTTGTCTCCTTCTTTAGCTTAAAAGGCTAACGCTGATAAAAGCTTCTTAGTGATGCAGTGAGTATTGTTGTGGTTCAGTCTTCAAAGTGTTTTAGTGGAATTGCTTCTACTACAATGGGCATGAAGCTGTGGTTAGATCCGCAGATTTCTGAGCATTGTCCATAGAACAAGCCTGGGTGAGAAGTGATAAAGGTTGTTTGATTTAGTCGTCCGGGAATGGCATCTGTTTTAATGCCGAGGGCGGGTACGGCCCATGAGTGCAGGACATCTTCTGCGGAGATTAGTATGCGAATTGGGGATTCTATTGGAACTACTATTCGGTGATCTACTTCTAATAGACGGAGGTGTCCTTGAGGGAGGTCTTGTGAGGGAATTATGTAAGAGTCAAATGCGAGATCTTGATAGTCTGTGTACTCATAGCTCCAATATCATTGGTGGCCGAGAGCTTTAACAGTTAGGTGTGGGTTGTTGATTTCATCTATGAGGTAGAGAATGCGAAGGGAAGGGAGGGCAATTAAGATTAAAATGATTGCAGGAAGAATTGTTCAGATTATTTCTACTTCTTGGGCGTCTATGGTATTTGTGTGTGTTAGCTTTGTTGTTATTATTAAAGAAATAATGTATAATACTAAAGCACTAATTAAGAAGACAATTATAATGGCGTGGTCATGAAAATGTAAGAGCTCTTCTATAATGGGAGATGCTGCGTCTTGAAATCCGAGTTGAGCGGGGTGTGCCATCATGAGGCCCATAGGGGCTAACCTATAACTTAGCTCTGACAGGGCTACATAATAAATTTACTAGGGTCTCATGAGAAAGAAGCATCTTGGCTATGTGATTGGCTTGAAACCAGTAGAAGGCGGTTCGATTCCTCCCTTTCTTGAGTTTGTTTGTACATATGTTGGTTCTTCGTAAGTGTGATAAGGGGGTGGGCAGCCGTGAAGTCATTCTAGGTTTGTGTTTGTTAGTTCTAGGGCGAAAACTTCTCGTTTAGCTGCGAATGCTTCTCAAATGATAAACATTATTATGATTACGGCTACTAGAGAAATTAGTGAGCCAATTGATGATAAAGTATTTCAGATGGTATATGCGTCAGGATAGTCGGAGTAACGGCGGGGCATTCCTGATAGCCCAAGGAAGTGTTGAGGGAAGAAGGTCAGATTAACCCCGGCAAATATGACACCAAATTGGACTTTTGTTCAAGTTTGATGAAGTGTATAGCCTGAAAATAGGGGAAATCAATGTACAAAGCCTCCTATGATTGCAAATACGGCACCTATGGATAATACATAGTGGAAATGAGCTACGACGTAATATGTGTCATGAAGAACAATGTCTAAGGATGAGTTGGCAAGTACAATGCCTGTTAGGCCTCCCACAGTAAATAGGAAAATGAAGCCCAGGGCCCAGAGTATGGCAGCATCTCATTTGATTATGCCCCCATGTAAAGTTGCGAGCCAGCTAAATACCTTTACACCTGTTGGAATTGCGATGATTATTGTGGCGGAAGTGAAATATGCTCGGGTATCGACATCCATTCCAACGGTAAATATGTGGTGGGCTCATACGATAAAGCCTAAGAAGCCGATAGATATTATGGCTCATACTATACCCATGTAGCCGAAAGGTTCTTTTTTTCCAGCATAATAGGTTACAATGTGTGAGATTATTCCAAAGCCAGGAAGAATCAAAATGTAGACTTCTGGGTGACCAAAGAACCAAAACAGATGTTGGTATAAAATTGGGTCCCCCCCACCTGCAGGATCGAAGAAAGATGTGTTTAAATTTCGGTCTGTTAGTAGTATTGTGATACCGGCGGCAAGGACGGGTAGTGATAGTAAAAGTAGAACTGCCGTGATTATTACTGATCATACGAATAGAGGGGTTTGGTATTGGGTTATGGAGGGTGGTTTTATGTTGATGCAGGTAGTAATAAAGTTAATGGCCCCAAGAATTGAGGAGACTCCCGCGAGGTGGAGGGAGAAGATGGTTAGATCTACAGAGGCCCCGGCATGGGCTAAGTTCCCGGCTAAGGGAGGGTAGACGGTTCACCCGGTGCCGGCCCCGGCTTCCACCCCCGAGGATGCAAGTAGCAGTAATAGAGAAGGAGGGAGAAGTCAAAAACTCATGTTGTTTATTCGTGGGAAGGCCATATCTGGCGCCCCAATTATTAGGGGGACTAGTCAATTTCCGAACCCGCCGATTATTACAGGCATTACTATAAAGAAAATTATGACAAAAGCATGGGCTGTTACAATGACGTTATAGATCTGATCATCGCCTAGCAGGGCGCCAGGTTGACTTAGTTCAGCCCGAATTAACAGGCTAAGTGCTGTACCAACTATTCCTGCTCAAGCTCCGAAGATTAAGTATAAGGTGCCGATATCTTTGTGGTTGGTTGAGAAGAATCAACGATTAATGGTCACAGGTAAGATGGCCGATAGTAGGTGGCAGGTTGTAGCCCTGTATAGGTGGGTGCCAGTCCCACTCTTATCACAATAGCTTCGTGGTGATTCACGCTAGAGTGCAAATCTAGAGAAGCACACCAAAGGTGTGCCGGAGCTTCTTTTTTTAGAAGAAGCTCAGATTGAAGCCCGCTGGATGGGGCGTTTAGCTGTTAACTAGAAATTTACGGGATCGAGGCCCGTCTGTCTGGGAGGTTTTAGCTTAATTAAAGTGCCTGAGTTGCAATCAGGAGATGTAAGTTAAAGTTTTACATGCCTTCAGGGGCTAGGAGGGTTGAACTCTTATTTAGGGCTTTGAAGGCCCTTGGTTTTGTTAACCTAAGCCTCTTAAAGTATCATTGGGGTTAGGGGTAAGAGGAGTAAGGATGGTAGTAAGAGGGTTGAGATTGTGGTTGTACTTAGTTTAGGTTGGAATCGTCATTTGTGTGTTGTTTGTGTGGTGGTTGGGAACACTGTGAGGGTTGTGATGTAAGATAGTCGTAAGTAAAAGAATAGGCTTAATAGAGCGGAGAGGGCAAGTAGGGCTGCGGTCATTGATAGGTTGTGGGTTGTTAATTCTTGTAAAATTAACCATTTTGGGATAAAGCCTGTTAGCGGGGGGAGCCCTCCTAGAGATATTAGTAGTAAAAATATAAGTGCTATGGTTGAGGGGGAAATTGTTCAAGAGGTGGTTAAATCTTTAATGTTTTTTGCTGTGATGAAGATAAGGATTATAAAGGCAGTAGTTGTTATTATGAGGTATAAAAATAGGTTGAGGAGTATTAAGTTTGAGCTTAGTGTGAGAATTGTAGCTATTCAACCTAGGTGGGCAATTGATGAGAATGCTATGATTTTTCGTGTCTGTGTTTGGTTTATGCCTCCCCACCCTCCGGTCAAGGTTGACAGTAGCCCTATAATTAGAAGTGTATTTGGGTGGATAGCGGGGGCGGCTATATAAAGTAGGGCGAGGGGGGCGAGTTTTTGTCAAGTTGTAATGATTAGTGCTGTTTTTAGTGTTGTGCCTTGTAGGACTTCTGGTAGTCAGAAATGCAGGGGGGCTAGGCCTAGTTTTATGGCTAGAGCTATTGTTATTATGATGCAGGCAGGTTGGTTTGTGAGTTGTGAAATGTCTCAGGTGCTGGTGGATCAGGCATTGATTGTGCTGGCGAATAGGAGTGTGGCTGAGGCAGCAGCTTGGGTAAGGAAATATTTTGTAGCGGCTTCAGTTGCACGGGGATGGTGTTGTTTGGCGATAAGGGGAATAATGGCTAGGGTATTTAGTTCTAATCCGATTCAGGCAAGGAGTCAGTGTGTGCTTGATAGGGTAATGATGGAGCCGGTTGCTACGCTTGAGAGAATCAGTGAAGATATGATTGGGTTCATTAGTATAGGAAGGATTTTAACCAACATTTTCGGGGTATGGGCCCGAAAGCTTAATTAGCTGACTTTACTAGAAAATAGTATAATGAAGTACATAAGATTTTGAGTCTTTTGGTGCAGGTTCGTGTCCTGTTTTTCTAGTGCTTCGAGAAGAAGGAAATAAGGGGATTTTAACCCCTGTGTTTTACTCTATCAAAGTAATCCTTGGGGATTCGGGCATATTTCCTGGTTTATTGTGGGGGGAGTCCTGATAATATTGTTGGGAAAGAGGCATGCCACATTAATAGAGCGAGGGTTAGGGGTAAGAAATTTTTTCATAAGAGGTGTATAAGTTGGTCGTAACGAAAACGAGGGTATGAGGCGCGAGTTCATAAGAATATGATTGTCAGGATAGTTGTTTTTAATATTAGGTTTATTGTGAACACGTCTGGGGGTAGGGAGGTTCCTGGGTTTAGGAAAAGGATGCAGGTTAGGGTATTTATTAGTATGATGTTTGCATATTCAGCTAGGAAAAATAGGGCGAATGGGCCAGCGGCATACTCTACATTAAAGCCAGAGACAAGCTCTGATTCTCCTTCTGTTAAATCAAAGGGGGCCCGGTTTGTTTCTGCTAGTGTTGAGATAAACCATATTATGGCAAGAGGTCATGATGAAATTAGTAGTCATTGGTGTTCTTGTGTAATTGAGAGTATTTGTAGAGTGAAGCCCCCTGTAAGGATAATAATGGTTAGTAAAATAATTCCCAGGGTGACCTCGTATGAGATTGTTTGTGCTACCGCACGTAGGGCGCCAATTAATGGGTATTTTGAGTTGGATGCCCACCCTGATCATAGAATAGAATATACTGCTATGCTTGAGAGGGCTAGTATGAAGAGAAGGCCTAGGTTTATGTCTGCTAAGGTGGCCGGTATTGGGAGGGGGGTTCAAATTATAAGGGCTAGAAATAGGGCTAAGGTCGGGGTTATGATGAAGAGGGCAGGAGAGGAAGAGGAGGGGCGTAAGGGTTCTTTAATAAACAGTTTAATGCCGTCTGCAAATGGTTGTAATAGCCCATAAGGGCCAATGATGTTAGGGCCTTTTCGTAGTTGTATATAACCGAGCACTTTTCGTTCCAGTAGTGTAAGGAAGGCAACAGCTAGTAAGATGGGAATAATATATAATAGGGGATTAATGATATATAAGAGTAATGCATTCATGTATTAGGGAGATGATTTGAACATCTAGTAGAAAGATCTTAGGTCTTTTGCATTCACCTGGCTCTGCCACCCTAATAATTACCCCTTGTCTGGGGGTGTTCTAGGTGCTTTGTTTAGCTTGAGTTTTGTTCAGCTAGTTTTAAGGACGTGTTTATAATATTGGTCCTCTCTTCTTTGTCCTTTCGTACTGAAGAAGTAAGCGTCATAGATAGAAACCGACCTGGATTGCTCCGGTCTGAACTCAGATCACGTAGGACTGTTAATCGTTGAACAAACGAACCTTTAATAGCGGCTACACCATTTGGGTGTCCTGATCCAACATCGAGGTCGTAAACCTTCTTGTCGATAGGGACTCTTGAAGAAGATAGCGCTGTTATCCCTGGGGTAACTTGGTTCGTTGGTCAGTATGACTGGGTCGGCTTTGTACTTTGGCTTGTTAGCCTTGGTGAGAAGTGGTGGTTCTGTGCTCGGAAGTTTTGTTTTGTTCCGAAGTCGCCCCAACTTAAAACTATGGGCTAGGGGCATTAGTGGTGCTTATTAGCGGTCGTTTTAAGCTCCACAGGGTCTTCTCGTCTTATGTGTTTATCCCAGCTTTTGTACTGGGAGATCAGTTTCACTGATTAGCTATAAGAGACAGGTTTGTCCTCATTTAGCCGTTCATACTAGTCTTTATTTAGAAGACAAGTGATTACGCTACCTTTGCACGGTTAGGATACCGCGGCCGTTTAAAAGTTTCACTGGGCAGGCAGGACCTTTAATACTTGTTTAGCTAAAGGCTATGTTTTTGGTAAACAGTTGGGACAAGGTTTTGCTGAATTCCTTTTACAGCTTTTAATCTATCTTTTTAGCACACCGGTGTCGGGTTGACAGTTTTTGTAACAGTTTTGGCTGTTTAATTGTTGTTCCTGTTTTGGTCTGTTAATGTCCAGTAGGTTTTCTATTTCTGGGTCAAGGGGGTGCTTAAGAGAAGGGCTTCTTGTTACTAGTTCTAGCATTAGTTTGTCTATAATAATAGTGTGGCTCGGTAGGTTTTTAGGAGGTGGCAGACACAGGGGGGATTTATTGTCTTTGTGCTGTGACGCTGTGTTTACTGGTGGCTGCTTTAGGGCCTACTGGGCGTAGGTTATGTTGCTTTCTCTCTAAGTCAGGTTGTATCCTATTTCAATGGGGCTGTACCCCCATTGAATACCTTTTAGGTTAAAATGCGTGCTATTGTTTGCTGGAAGTAACCTAAAGTTGAACTAAAATTCATTTATTGAGCAACCAGCTATCACCAAGTTCGTTTGGCTTTTCACCGCTACTACTAGATCTTCCCACTCTTTTGCCACAGAGATGGGTGCACTCTTACAGTTGTCTTGTAGTAGCTCACTTGGTTTCGGGGGTACAGGCTGAAGTTCTCTTTGTCTGTTTTATTCTGGCTGGACCATGATGCAAGAGGTACAAGGGTTTATCTTTGCTTTGTTTTGCTTGTGTGTTTCATTATTCTTTCAGGGTTCCCTTGCGGTACTTTTTCTGTTGCGCCGTTTTGGTTAGGTTCTATCACATATACTAGTTTTGTCGAATGATTTATTTTGTTAATGAGAGGATTTGTTTATGTGATTGGGCTAGTTGTTTGGCTCAAAAAGGTTAGGATCTCACTAACATTTTTCAATTGTAAGTTGAATGCTTTGTTTTAAGCTACTGGTTGTTGTTCCAAGCACGCCTTCCGGTGCGCTTACCTTGTTACGACTTGCCTCATCTATATTGTTAGTATTTTTATATGTTAAGTTTATTTTTGGACGATGAGAGTGACGGGCGGTGTGTGCGCGCTCCAGAGCAAATTTAAGATAAAGACTCTTATTTAGCTTACTTCTAAATCCTCCTTTGGGTGTGTGTTTCATTACACCTTTCGTATTTTTCTGTGGCAGAAAATGTAGCCCATCTCTTCCATTCTATCTGCTACACCTTGACCTGACGTGTTAGTTGTAAACTTTTTTGCCTACTTTGTTTCTTTCACAGGGTAAGCTGACGACGGCGGTATATAGGCTGAGTTGCAAAGAATGGTGGGGTAAAGCGTGGGGTATCGATTATAGGACAGGCTCCTCTAGGATGATGTGGAGCACCGCCAAGTCCTTTGAGTTTCGAGCTTTTCGCTTGTAGTTCTCTGGCGAATGGTTTTGTGTGTTTAACCATCTATGTTTAGGGCTAGGCATAGTAGGGTATCTAATCCTAGTTTGTTTCCTAGCTTTAGTGAGGTTGAATAGTCTTTTATTTGAAGGCATTTTATTGGTGGAGTTCTTGTGCCAATATATTTTACAGTCTTGGCTTGGTTTTCCTTCAATTTTTTTGACATTATTCTGGTCACGCTTTACGCCGAGGGTCATTGTTTTTGGCCTTTCGTATAACCGCGGTGGCTGGCACGAAATTTACCGGCCAAACTTAATCATAGCTAAGTCAAGCTTTCGCTTATTTCTTAATGTTATTCACTGCTGAGTACCCGTGTGGGTGTGGCGTAGCAAGGTGTTGTGGGCTTCGGTTTGTTAGAGATCCTGATACCTGCTCCACTTGGCTATTCGGGGTTGTG
>NW_027101458.1:0-31572 GCF_035046505.1 Tiliqua scincoides | reverse complement strand
AAGAGTACATTTCTATTCAGCCCCAATATATAGCCTTTCAATGTTTGGTTCATTATTGTAAGATTCCTGTCGTACAATTTTATCCTTAAGCATAAGAATAGCCCATCTTTATTTAGTCCACCTCAAGGTAACTAAGGGCCCAATTCTATCCAACTTACCAGCACCGGTGCAGCCGCAATGCAGCCTTGAGGTAAGGGAATAAATGTTCCCCTTACCTTGAGGAGGCCTCTGTGATTTTCTCCCCACCACAGGATGCTGTGCATGCCCCACTGGCACAGTTGCACTGGCACTGGATAATTGGATAGAATTGGGCCCTAAGGCTGCAATCTAACCACACTTTCCTGAGAGTAAGCCCCATTGAACAAACTAGGACTTACTTCTGAGTAGATCTGGTTAGGATTGTGCCCTTAATAAACTTTATAAAATGGCTACGATTCTTTGGCAGCAGGGTGTGCTACTGCACCACATGGGATGCCTTTCCAGCATTATAACACTAGTGCAGTATGCGGCGGCCTGTGTGGTTACTGGAGGTAGGCGGTTCGACTCTGTCAGTCCGCTTCTCCAGCGGCTGCATTGGCTGCCCATTCGTTTCCGGGCCCAATTCAAGGTGCTGGTATTGACCTTTAAAGCCCTATACTGCTCTGGGCCAGGGTATCTTAGAGATCGCCTGCTCCCGTACAATCCGGCTCGTCCTCTTAGGTCATCAGAGAAGGCCTTTTTACAAGTGCCGCCGCCTAGGGAGGTACGTGGGGCGGCTGCAAGAAATAGGGCCTTCTCAGTAGTGGCACCAACGCTATGGAACTCCCTTCCCCCTGACTTAAGAATGGCTCCCTCTCTTGAGACCTTTCGGCGAGGCCTGAAGACCCTTCTGTTTAAACAGGCCTTCTGAGTTCTCAGCCTTTTAACATCTTTTAATATTTTTACAGGCCTGATTCTTTTATGACTTGTTGCTGCTCTATGTTCTTTTTACCTATTTTTTTACTCTGACTGCTATTTTTTATGATGTGTTAATATGTTTTTATTTGTTTTTAAATTATGTTTTTATATGTTGTAAGCCGCCTCGAGTCCCTTTGGGGAGAAAGGCGGGATAAAAATAAAGTTATTATTATTATTATTATTATTATTATTATTATTATTATTATTATTATTATTATCCTTTTGGCAGATTTATCAAGTTGTTCATTTGGTCACGGCTGACAGCAGCCTGAGTCACGAGACCACTGAGCGAGTAAATGCAGCCTGGACAAAGTGGCGCATGATGACCAGTGCCTTTTGTGACAAAAAGATTAGTGACTGTCTTAAGTTGAAGATCTACTGCAGGGGTCTCCAAACATTTTGGCCAGAGGGCCGCATCAAATATCTGGCATGGTGTGGAGGGCCGGAAAAAATTTAAATATAAAATTTAAATAAATAAATTAGAGATGGAACTTAGATGGGGGAATAAATGAATTAATGGGCTCATTCATTTAACCTCTCTGGCCTTCAGAACATCCTCCAGACACAATCAGAGCACAGTTCCGGTCATATTCAGTTGAGTGGGCCAGAGGCTTTCAGGGAACAAGAGGTTTGCCGTGGGCCGGAAAGAGTCTGGCTGCGGGCCACATCTGGCCCCCGGGCCAGGGTTTGGAGACCCCTGATCTACTGGATGGTCATCAGGCCAGTCGCACTCCATGGAGCTGAATGCTGGCTGGTGACAAGAGAAGCCAAACGTTGCCTCAGGATCATGGAGACAAAGAAGCTGTGTTGGATCAGTGGTATCCATTGTTTTGACCACGTCCGCAGTGACAACATCCAACAGTGGTATAGTGTTGCTCCACTCACTGACAAGTTGAGAGAAGCCTGGCTTTAATGGTACAGCCATGTTCTGCGCGCCGATGGTGATATGCTAGCGCAGAAGGGCCTTCAGTTGGAGGTCAATGGCAAATGACTGAAGGGCTGTCTGAAGCAGCCCTGGCTTGATTCGCTGTACGGTGACATAAAAATCACCCACCTACACCTGGACAAAGCCCACAACCCTAAGAAATGGTGACTCCGATCCAAAATAGTGGACCCCGCCACCACACGGGACAAACGCTAATGAAGAAGAAGATCAGGTTGTTCATTTGTACCATGTACGATCTGGATAGTTCTTGCACTGCATTTATGAAACAATGAGATCCAATTTCCCCACTCAGTTTTCTCCAGTGTGTTCCTTTTAATGTGATTGTTAAGATTTCTTTTGAGCAAATGCTAATGACTCTGCTATTTTGGGCGAATAAGAGCTCAAGCTGTAAAGAATTGCAGCTCAAAGCAAACTGTTCCAAGGAGTTGCCACTAGCCATGTTTCAACTTTACCAAGACTACGGCAGCAGGGACTGTCAACTGTCCTCATATAACTCAGCTGGAAGCACAAGTCAAGCCTGATAGCTTCAAAACAGTCCACTGCTGGAGGAAAAAAAAAAATAACACATGGTATAATGTGTTTCATTTTGGGGAGGTTTTCATTTTCTTGTTAGTGGAACTCAGCGTAACTCACATCACAGATTCACTGTCAAAATGAGTGTCTAGTTGCAGCTTCTCTGTCATTAATGTTCCACCTGATGTCAAACTAACACATCATGTCCTTCCATTTTAACATCCAGTGAAGTGGAGTGAGATGGGGAAATGCATAACATGTTGTTGCCACATGCCCCTACTAAACATTGTTGGGACAGAAAGGATAAACTGGGCTTGGGGTGATAAATATGGATGAAATGCTGCCTGCAGGACACTAGAGGGCAGTATACTGTTCAGTTAGCTGAGACCTCTTTACCTGCCCCTTCTACAGTTCTTGCAGGAGGTGTGCTATCTTCAGGTTTGTTGGGAAAAGGGGCTGTGGCACCCTTGCAGGGCCAGCCCCTTCCCAACCAGGGGATGGGTGATTTTCTTGGGGATGCTGAGCCTGGTTCCAGGTTTGCCTGGCCCAGTCCAGAGCCAACATACTGCAGGGACCTCCAGGATTTACACAATGATTAGAGGTGTTGCAAAAATTAAAGAAATGTTAGTCCATTAGTCATCTGGCTGTTAATTGACTATTAAGTGATTGATTAACAGCCCAATCCTATCCACATTTTCCTGGGAGTAAGCCCCATTGACTCAAATAGAGTCTTCTGAGTAGACATGCATCGGATTGGGCTGTAAATTGGCAATCATTTCATACAACCAAGACAATAGTTCAAAGACAATTTCAGTCTTTATTTTATGTGTCTTAAGCATTCCCACCTGTTAAGAAAGGGGAATACCTCCATAAAGGCAAGCCTGTCACCTGCAGTTTACAGAAGTACTAAAAATAATTAACTTTTAAAAAATTGTGTCACCTGACTTATCACATTTTTTTAAGATAATCAAAAGATTTTAAAATAAGCTAATCCAACCAGTCTAGCCAATGCAACTACCGTCAGCACTGCACAATGTACACACACACACACAGACACACACACACACACACACACACACCCCTCTAAAGGCCCCCTAGGTGGAACACATATAATAAAACATTTTATAAATTTTAAAATCCAACAGTACAATCCAAACAAAACAGGGAGCAAGAGCCCTCCCCCATGTTGATTTGCATATGACATGCTGATTCAAATTGTGTGAGTGTGAGAGAGAGAGGCAGTGTGCACCAACTTTAGCTCAGGTCTATTCCCAATCCCAAAGGTGTTAATGAGAGTCCACTTGCAGAAATCTATGTGTGACAGCAGGAATTTGCAAGATAAAAAGGCATTTCCAGTTTGCTAGCTAAAAAAGCATTGGAAGCAACATTTGTGAACTAAAAGAAGACTGGGTTCCACTTTTCAACTGTTTCCACTTTTCACCACTGCTTTGCTCCCTAACCTGTCAAGTGAGCAGAGGATGCCTGTATCTACAGGTGGGCCTGCATTATACGTGGGTTTGGTACCCATGGATTTCTTCACCTGCATGTTCTAAACCTGGGGGGGGGGGGAGAAAGAGCCCACCTGCACCCTCCAAATACAACTGAAATTGTGCTCTGGTCACATCTGGAGGATGTTGTCAGGGCTGGGGAGGCAAAGAAATGTGACTTCCGGTATTCCCTTGTAAAGCATTCTGAGGCTCAGTCCAAATTTGCGGATTTCAGCGTCCATGGACTTCTGTATCTATGGAGATTCCGGGAACAGGCTACCTGTTGACATGACCCAATTTACTGAGAGATATATGGAGCATTTCAACATTGCACTGCCCACAATCTGTCTGTGGGGTCTTTTCTGTAGAGCATATTCTCATCAAACTGGGGGTGAAAAGAGAAAATGAAAGCCTCATGCTAGAAACTGAACAGTAATTCTCAAGGAATTAATGAAATAGAGATACAAATTGCTGAGCAATTAGAGATCAATGACTATGTTAATTCCCAAATGGAGAAAAAGGAATACTTGTATCATTAGTTCAATGGCAAACTATCCTTGGTGCAAGCCTTTCAAGTGCAACGCTGCCACCAAGTGATTAACCAGTTAAAGTCAGAGCTTGTTAAATCTGGAATACTGGGGTAACAAATGGAATAATTAATTTAGCCCCACTGGTAGTGTTCTCTGGCAAGAAAATCTCTTTTTCCTGAAAAACAGAATGGTTGCAGTAGTGATTAATGGCGAGTTGAATGCTTGCAAGTTCTGTGAATTTGAATTAGACATTTTTGGCTATTTCAGCAGCATAAGAATTCTTCATCTAAGTCAGTGGTTCCCAACACTACGTACTTTTTTTCACATGCGTACCCCTTGGTAGCCCATTTCCATAAATTGTATTATTACCCCCACAAGGCATTCTAATACAGACCTGCCTTTTTCCACCATTATTCCATTCTTTTTCAAGGACCCCTAAAGTTCCTGGCAAGTACTCCTGGGGGTACACTTACCCCAGACTGGGAACCACTGATCTAAGTGGATGCCTGTGAACTGCATCAATTGAAGCATCCAGAGAGGAAAAATGATGGAGAAGCTGCAATCCTGTGCACATTTACCTGGGAGTCCTATTGAACTCAACAGAGCTTACTTCTGAGTAGAGATGCATTGGGTTGAGCTCTAAAGAAGCATTGTAAGCAAGTCTGGGATGAAGTCTAGTTCAGAGCTGTTATCAATCACATGGGCTAGGAGACAGCTTACAAAGAGTAAAGCATAACGATCACCCCTAAATTCTGGCTACACTGAGTTGTAGAACATCCTTAAGCCTGGTCAGCTTCTTTGTACCAAAGCTTGGGATTGTCACCAAGTTCTGTGGACCAGTTCAGGAATTGCATTTTCCTGGTAGTCCTACAAATCAGCTTCTGAGGGCATTTAGAGAGTTCTGTTTGTGTTGCCATTCATGTTCAGGGTTTGGGCATTAAAATATGAAGAGGGTCATTGAAAGCAAGCCACCTAAAGGTGGACCATTTATATAATGCAGTGTTTCTCAAACTGTGGGTTGGTACCCACTAGGTGGGACATGAGCCAATTTCAGGTGGGTCACCATTCCTTTCAATATTTTATTTTTATTAGACTTGATGCTCCCATGGTATGTGACTGCATTTGGGAAATGTTACAGACCTACACTTTTAACAAGCTACTATGTATATTCTTTTAACAATGATAGTTAATGGGACTTACTCCTGGGTAAGTGTGGGTAGGATTGCAGCCTAGGATAGTTAAAAATTTTCCTGCTTGATGATGTAACTTCCGGTCATGACATCACTTCCGGTGTGTCCTGACAGATTCTCATTCTAAAAAGTGGGTCCCGGTGCTAAATGTGTGAGAACCATTGTCAGTGGCATAGCTAAGGGGGTGCAGGGGGTAGCAGTCACACCGGGCAACAAGCTGAGCTTGACACTAGTGGCCAAAATTGTGAAAATCTTGGTATGTATGAATAATACCATCATGTTATATATCATTAGAAAGGTAATTTAATGCAGAATGCAATGAAACAAACACATTAGAATATCTCTATTCTATGAAAAGTTTTAGCCAATTAACCAGAAAACAAAAACACAAATGGCTTAAGGAACAAAAAGTGGATTTCTTTAACTCAAAACTGACCTATGAGACTGATTGTTCTGACAGCCAATGAGATGTCATTACGATACAGCATGGAACCAATAAGGTGTTTATATGAGTCAACCCTCATTTCAATGTATCATAATACAGCTAGTCCTGCCAACTGGTAAAGAGGCACTTTTTCAAGTGGTGCTCCTCTTATATTTAGCAGGGGGAGAATAACTATCCCTCTTCACCTGAGCACAGTGTCTCTAACCAATAAGGGGCACACGTTTTATTTATTTACTTAATTAAATTTGATTTTGTCATGGGGGCTACAAAATCTTCTTTGATCCCAGGTAGCATATAGATGTTTTAGCTATGCCACTGGCTGGGGGTAGGTGGCATATCAAGTGGATGGTGAACTGCTTGGGGGAGGAGGCAGGTTTCCCCCCAATTTGCACTTTTTAAAAAACCTGGGCGTGATGTCACTCCCGGTTGCGACATCACTTCTGGGGCATTATTCTGAGCTCTGCACCGGGCTACACATTCATTAGCTATGCCACTGACCACTGGTATGATAAGTTGGCAACCTTCAGTCTCGAAAGACTATGTTATCGCGCTCTGGTATGATGTACTGTTACATACAGGAAAGAGTTGATTCAGTGTAATGGTGAAGAGACTAAGTGCCCAATCCTATCCAACTTTCCAGCACTGGGGCAGCCGCAGTGCAGCCCCAAGGTAAGGGAACAAATGTTCCCATACCTTGAGGAGGCCTCCAAGATGCCTCCCCCACACAGGAAGCAGCGCATGCCCCACAGGCACAGTTGCACCTGCACTGGAAAATTAGATAGGATTGGGTCCTGAGTTGTGAATCTAGACTTTAAATTCAAATCTCCGTGTCACCATAAACTCACGCCATAAACTCACGCAGAGGAACCATAGCAAGCCACAGTCTTCCAGCGTCAGCTGCAATATTTATGTTCTTATCTGTGGAACTCCTAGCCACAGGATGTGGTGACGGCATCTGGACTGGATGCCTTTAAAAGGGGATTGGACAAGTTTCTGGAGGAGGACAGAGTTTCTGGAGGAGGAGTTTCTGGAGGACAACTTGGACAAGTTCCTGGAGGAAAAATCCATTACGGGTTACAAGCCATGATGTGTATGCGCAACCTCCTGATTTTAGAAATGGGCTATGTCAGAACGCCAGATGCAAGGGAGGGCACCAGGATGAGGTCTCTTGTTACCTAGTGTGCTCCCTGAGGCATTTGGTGGGCCGCTGTGAGATACAGGAAGCTGGACTAGATGGGCCTATGGCCTGATCCAGTGGGGCTGTTCTTATGTTCTTATGAGGACAATAATACTTAACTTGAGATCATCCTTACAACAGCCCTGCAAGGTAATACATGTGTGAAGCACTTTGCGTACTCAGAGAGAGTAACTCACTGTACAATTGTTCAGTTATTATTGGATGTATGATTTGTCTTCATGGCATCGATGCCTTGCAGAGCCTTGTGAGGGCTGAGCTTCACACCTTCAAGACAGTTGTTCATTATGTATCTATGTATAGAATTTTAAATTCGCCTTTCTCCCACACCAAAGGGGACTCAAGACAGCTAACAGTATCAACATCAACAATATATATTACCCATCAACAATATATATTACAAACCATTAAAACATTAAAAAATTAAACCATTAAAACAGCAAAACACCCACGATCACCTGTGTACTTGTTACACAGTTGTTTCTTGTTCACATTCCTTTTCCTCTGATTCTGCAGGAGCACTTTCCTCTTTTTTTTTTTTTGGTCTTGGTTCTAATTATAGCTCAAGCACACTGGCATCTTCAAAATGCTGAACAAAATCTATATTTAGGAGGATGGCATGTAGGCCCTAGGAAAAAGCAATCATAGGCACAAATGCTTCCATGGATTTAAAAAAAAAAGTTCTTAAAATAGGACCTGCAATTTCAGAGGAATCTTTTATAAATTTGTTCTGCTCTTTCAGTGATTAGATATCATGCTGATGGATGCCATAAGATCTCCCTCCCCCGCACAAGCACAGAGAGGTAATCAGCTTCCTGTCATTTCCCCTTAACTCTTCAACATGCAAATGATGAGTAATATTCTGTCTTAATATTAGCCAGAATTGCTATCACATTCTAGAAGAATCTGCTAAAACTATAGGTTACTATGTTGCTCCATAAGAAAAAGAATCCAAAAGTCACATTTGAGTAATACCTTTATGACCAACCAGCCGCACAAGATATGCCATTTGGAAATACCTGAATTTTGATGGTAAACCCAGAAATCATCACCATCATGAAATATTAATGGGAACGATTCCTTGAGGACAAGGTTTACTACCCACCCACCAATACTTGTACATACTCTCACACACAGCCATAATAAACAAGGTTGCACACTACAGGATGGATCAGTTTTAACACTGACCCCCCCCCCTCCCAAAACACTAGAGCAGGGATGTCCAAACTTTTTGGCAGGGGGGTCCATATTATCTCTCTGACACTTTGTTGGGGGCCAGGAAAAAAGTATTTACATTTAAAATGTGAACAAATTTACATAAAAATATATTAGAGATGGAACTTATATGAATGAATGAAGGTCTCGCAATAGCTTAAGGCCTCTAAAAGGCCTTGCACAAAGCAAAGCCAGCCTTTCCTTCGCTGCCACTGCTGCTTCACAAACATGAAACATCAAGCAGTGGAGGAAGTCCTTGGCCCACAGCTCACTCAAGAGGTTGAACAGCGGCCCTCACGCTGAAAGCAGTTGGGTCAGGCCAGCATGGGCTCCAGCACGTCTTCGAGGACCAGAGGCTCAGTGGAGACTGGCAGGTCTCAGTGGTCTGAATTGGGGGTCCCCGAGAGCCGCAAGTGGCCCTCAGGCGGGGGTTTGGGCACCCCTGCACTGGAGCAGTGGTTCTTACTTTTTAGCACTGAGACCCATGTTTTAGAAAGACAAGTGATGTAATAAACCTGGAAGTGATGTAATGGCCAGAAGTCACATCGTCAAGACAGAAAATTTTTAACACCCCCATGCAATCAAATCAATTAATTAAGGGCACAATCCTAACCCCTTATGTCAGTGCTTTCCAGTACTGACATAAGGGCAGTGTAGCTCTGAGGTAAGGGAACAAACATTCCCTTACTGTGAGGAGGCCTCTATGAGTGACACCCAATCGCAGGATGCAGCACATATCCCATTGGTACCGCTATGCCAGTGCTAGAAAGCACTGACATAAAGGGTTAGGATTGCGCCCTAAGTAAAATAAATTAAAAGTTTACAATAAGTAAGTTTAAAATTTATTAAAAAGAAAGAAGAACCATTCTCAACCTTCTAAGCAGTTGCTGATCTGTTTTTTTTTTCCAAAAATTCCCCGAACATTCCGAAGGCTGCAATCCTATCCACACTTACCCGGGAGTAAGCCCCATTGACTATCACTGTTAAAAGCACATACATAGTAGTCTGTTAAAAGTGCAGGACTGTAACATTTCCCCAAAGGCAGACACTTAACATGGCAGGCAGTCACATACCATCAAGTCTAACATATGAAAAATAAAATACACATTGGAATGAATGGGTATTCACCTGAAATTGGCTTGCAACCCACCTAGTGGGTGTAATGGAAGATCAGAAGATCATCAGGTGCATGATGTGGTGTTGACAGCGATTCCATGTTTTGACAGCTGGTTGACAGCTCTGGGAAGGGCAGGGCTGGCTCCACAGCTGTAATCAATCAAGGCCAATGGGACTCTGATGGACACCTGAGCTTCATTTGACCTTGATGGGACTTTGAATGGACATGGACTGAAGAGATGGCTCAGCTGAGCCTAATTTGGACTTAACAAGGGGCTAACAAGGTAGCTCACAGCTGAGCTGCATTTTGGATTATGAGACATCCATAATGAGTCTGGTGAAATCCTTATGGAGCTCTTCACAATCCATTCTAGATTTCACTACCTGGAAAAGTTTAGTGTCAAACTGCCTCGCTGCTTATCACCAACTGCAGATATTTATGAACAAACCAAAAAGCATTGGTCCCAACACCAATCCCTGGTGCATGGTGCTTTTCACCTCTCTGCATTCTAAAAGTTGGAAATTTTCTCCATTCTAAAAGCCATTCTAAAAGATGGCTCAGCTGAGCCTAATTTGGACTTAACAAGGGGCTAACAAGGTAGCTCACAGCTGAGCTGCATTTTGGATTATGAGACATCCAAGGATAAAAGGCAGCTTCAGAAGGACCAAAGGCTACCCTGACCCAGAGGGAGATGCTACCTGACTCAGAGGAGACCTGACCTGACCTGACCTACCTGGACTTTGACCTTGGACTGTGACCCGGCATATTGACTTTGGACTGTGAGTTGGCAATCTGCATTTATTGGACTGGGACCTGACTCTGACTTTTGCTTGCTGCACTTGTGAGTTTAACAAGGGAAACTAATCAGCCTTAAGCGGGCACAAGGCCCAGTGGGGAGGAGCTGTGGCACAACAGTGGGTCCCAGCCCATAGTTTGAGAAACACTGCACTAAAGCAGCGTTTCCCAATCTGTGGGCTGCAACCAGATGGGAGGCACTGGAGGCTGCTTCAGAGTTGTGTGCAGTCTGCAACCCACTCCATTGGCCTCTGTGGGCCCAGAATACTCTGTGGAAGTGACCGGAAGCGACTTCTGGTTTGCTTCTGCAACTTTTAGTGGCTTCCATAGGGCACTCTCAGGTCTGTGGAGGCCAGTGGAGTGGGTTATGGGCCAGGTGTGACCCAGAATCAGCCTCTGGTAGCTCCGAGGAATACTTCAGGGCAATTGTGCATGTCGGGTCACAACCCACTGCAGAGGATGAGGTGGGTCATGGCAGTAGAAAGAAATGAGCACAGAGGCCTGCTGTGCTATGAAGGTGTTGGGGGCATTGCATGTTCTGCACATGCTCCTTAGGATATAAGCCAATGGGGCTTTTTCAGCCCTAAGATTAGCTCACTTATCTGGAGTCCAGTAGTGGTCTGGAAGTTTGGTTAATGAGGAATTCTGGTAAGTTCCACTTCTCTGCAATGGCACCAAATGTTTTCTTAAAGGCTGCTACAAAATGGGTTATTCCTGTGGTTGAGATATATTGAAACAAATGTAAAAAGAGCCTGCTGGATCAGGGCAAGGACCCTTTTAGCCCAGCTTTCTGTATCTCACAGTGGCCCACCAAATTTCTCCAGCAGCATGCAAGACAATAACTGTATCCTGTTGCCAGTCTTTTGCATCTGGCATTCAGAGATAGACTTTAAAACCTGGAAGTTGCATACAGTCATCATGACCAGTAACCTGTGATGGTCTTTTCCTCCATAATTCTGTCCAATCCTCTTTTAAAGGCGTGTTGGCCAGGTGGCATCACAACAACCTGTGGCAAGGAGTTCCACAAATGAATTACATGCTGGGTAAAGAACTATTTCCTCTGGTCTATCCAGACTCTCCCACTAGTTAATGTTAGTGGATGTCCCTTATTTCTGATGTTTTGTGAGAGGGGAAAAAAATCCCTCTATCGATCTATCCATCCCCACTCTATCCATCCTTCACATAATTTTATATATCTCAGTCATGAAACCCCAGGAGCCTTTTTTCCAGACTGAAGAGCCCCAAATACTGTGGCCCTTCCTCATAAGGGAGGTGTCCCAGCCCACTAATTATTTTGATCACTCTCTTCTGCACCTTTTCCAGGCCCATTACTGTATAGCCCGTACAGCTTCCAGAATTGGGCACTGGAGATGTGGCCTTACCATTGATTTGTACAGTGGTATAGTAATATTGGTCATTTGAGAATTTTATTCTCAACCTTTTTATTGAGAATTTTATTCTCAAGCTTTTTTCGATGATCCTGAGCATGGAATTAGCTTTCATAGCTCTCACACCCTGGTTCAATGCCTCCATGGAGTTGTCCACCATTACCCTGCGAGCTATCTTCTGATCCATCACAGTCAGTTTAGAACCCATCAGCATATATGTGAAATTATGATTTTTTTTTTCCTAAATCTGTATCACTGTACACTTTCTTTTACAGAAGAGAATCTGCCATTTTGCCTCCTGTAGTGGCGCAAGATGCTGCTATGGGAAACAACCAAGGCTTCTGGGGCCTTGTTGTTTGGTGGGAGTGCAGAGGCACTGAAAGATGTCGCAGTTTGACACTGCTTCGGAAGCCCACAAGGCCTAGGGCCTTGTGGTTTGCTGGGAGTACAGAAAGCAGATGCACTGAAGGGTTAGTAGGAACCGAAATAGCAAGGAATCAGAGCAGCGAGGAGCAAAGCAAAATGAACGAGCCAGGAGACAGATTTCAGAGGGATGCAGAGAGGTTGAGGCTGGGGCAGATCTGAGAGAGTCCGTTGCTCCGCCTCTACCAAGCTCTATTTATTCTTAAACATGTGTCGCAATCTCTTACAATACAAAGAGTTACTGAAGGTTGTACTGTTTGGGAACCGGCTGTCTCTAGCCAGCTTTCTAGCTAACCACAAATTCCATTGACATTGATAAGAAGCGCTTCTTCATAACATCCTCTTGTTGACAGGCTACTGGGCTTCAAACTCAGCATGTTATCTAAGGCTCCAGCTTCTACTTAACAAGAACAGGGCAGGGGCTTTCCGATGTGTCAGAATTCCAACGCAGGTGTGCCTGCACTGTTGCCATGTTCACTAAAAGCCTAATATTCTATGCATTTTCCTACAGCCCCCCATTACCCAAGTTTGGTGAAATCCTTATGGAGCTCTTCACAATCCATTCTAGATTTCACTACCTGGAAAAGTTTAGTGTCAAACTTTTGACACAAACTAGTGTCAAACTGCCTCGCTGCTTATCACCAACTGCAGATATTTATGAACAAACTGAAAAGCATTGGTCCCAACACCAATCCCTGGTGCATGGTGCTTTTCACCTCTCTCCATTCTAAAAATTACCCGTTCCCAGCGGTCTCCAAACTGGAGACTGCTGTGTCCCAAAAAAGCCCTACCTGTCCCAAGCAGTGCTTACTGTTTTCCACAGTGCCACACTTCTGTCAAGCTGATCTTGCCACAGGGATGCTCTGAGTGGTCATGTCTGCTTGGACATCCTGTTTCGCATTCTTCTGGGATGCTGGGCAATAGACACAACTGCCCAGAGCATCCCTCTGCCAAGATCAGCTTGAAAGAAATGCGACACCACAGTAGAACAGTGAGCTCTGCTCATGGGGGAGAGGAGGACTTTTTTCCAAACCATGGATCCAGCCAACAGGTTGGGGTTTGGAGAGACCTAGTTTGCACCCACTCTGTTTCATGTTCATCAAACAGTTCCTAATCCATAAGAGGACCTCCCACTTATTCCTTGACGGTTGAGTTTTCTCAGTACCCTTTGGAGAGGGACTGAGTCAATATATTGATCAAATTCTCATGTTTGACATTTCTAGTTCAACAGAATTGCATCTGCTGAATGGGTGTACTGCTTAAGAAAAACTTTACATTATGTGAATGATTTTAATGAGGTGCGCCTGATTATTAACCACTGCGAAGACTGCTGCTTATGTTTGATTACAACACTAATGCGTGTGGGTGAAAATGCAAATTTGATTATTTCAAAGGAGCTGTGGGAATGCAAATATATATTGGGCAGCATCTGTCCTTCGATAACATGTATATTAGTTACTGGCATTAAAGCTCTATGATAATGAGATTTTTAATAAAAGGAAATGGAATTAAAGCATTATAAACAATGAGGGCCAGGATTATATTGCAAAAAAAATTATTTTTAAGTTTCAATCACAGTGCAGAACTTGATAGATATGCAAATCTCAATTACAGACTGTAGCATATTTAGAAGAAAGTAGCATTATGTCTTTAGGGCTACAATCCTATACACACTTTCCCCATTAAACACAATGGAATTTACTTCTGAGTAGACATGCATGTGCCCTAGGATATTAACCACAAAAAAATCGAGTTCATTGGCTACAGCAGGGGTGGCCAACCTTTCACCTTTAGGGCTCCTAGACCTTTAACAAATGTGCAGAAGTGGGAATTTCAGCAGGAGCAGCTTGTCATCTTGCAGCTTGTATGGCTATCATCTCACAGTTGACAAGCTACACCTGTTGAAATTCCATCCTCTACACCAGTGGTTCCCAAACGTTTTAGCACCAGGACCCACTTTTTCAAGCAACATTCTATCACAACCCAACTAAGTTTACCAGACTTTAAAAAAGATCTAGAAAGAAATTTTATTTATTTACAAGTAATAATAACCAGAAAAAGTCTCAGACATATTCTCTCTATATTTACACATGCTTGCAAACTGCAGGAGCTGAGCTCTTTGCAGGGTAATTAGCAGTTATAGTGCTGATTTTTCAATAGCCTCAGGACACGAGGCAATTAGTTATCTGATCTCTCCATCACCCTTTGGTGACCCACCAATAATCAGGTTGTGACCTACCAGTGGGTCCCAACCCACAGTTTGGGAATCACTGCTCTACACAATTGTTACAGGTCCCAGGAGTCCTAAAGGTAAAAGATTGGCCACCCCTGGACTACAGCATGGTTTATTAAATGTAGGTATCTCGTGCTAACTTCCAAAGTTCACAAAAATCAGATGGATCTCTTTGTGTTTTGATGTGAGTAACCAGAGCACATGTTATATTAGGAAAATGGCGTCCCTTTGATAGGTTCTCATCATTCCTAGCTGTAACATATACCATGTCTAACTGGGCAATGGCTGAGAATATATCATACTTCAGACCAGGGTGGTTAACCAAACATATATTGTTCAAGAGGACGCTATCTAGTTCTGCCAAAGTCTTAAGAACACAGCATCAATATGGCCAACTCAAAGGCAGCCTGGGGTTCTGCTATCCTTCTTACGGCCTGTGCAGGCCCATTCTTATTGTCAAATAAATTGACAAATTGTTTCAAGAAAACTGGGAAAGCCAGGGCAAACAGGAAATTGCAAGAGTAAAGAATCTGAACATTTGTGTGGATTATACTGCTAGCCTGCAGTCTGACAGCATGCCGATTGCTATAAATTCTCATATGAGAATAGCCAACTTTTGATTTAGAAAAAGTATGGTACCTGGGAGAGTGGGCAGTTGCAGATAAGAACATAGGGAACTGCATAAAAAGGAATCCCTATTCCTGTTGCTGAGACGCCACAAGAAAAGTCCTGCTGGATTACGACAAAAGCCTCTCTAGTCCACCACCATGTCTCCCTCAGTGGTGAACCAGATGCTCCCAAGAAGCCCAAAAGAAAAACACAAAGGTGATAGTATCCCCTTTTTTTCCATTGATAGGCCATCATCCATGATTTGTCTAAGCCATTGTCCACTTGCGGACTTGCCCCACCATTTTGGGAACTCTAGCTGTCCCATTACAACCCTGGTAGAGCAGCAGCCACCAGCACCAAATGACCAACACATGGCTGTATGCCTAGTCCTTCCACTGCCCCCAGAGCCATCTCCTTGGCTGATCCTTCTAGGATGAGGGCCTCTGGGGCAGTGCTGGCCCTTTAACCCCAAGACTGCAATAGGTGGAACCGATAGCAGGGGTGGTACACAGATAGCCCAGGAAGGGGAGAGCCTGTGAAGAGAGGTCTCTGGTCTGGTTAACCAAGAGCTGCTGTGTCTGGTGCAAGCCCAAGAAAGGAGCCAAGGGGAGAGGGAAGAAGAATAAAGCGCCCTTCCCCACTGCTGAACACTGAGGCCTTGTTGGGGGATCCCAGTGGTTGGGCCAGCAACATCCTCTCTTATTTCTACCCCTTTTCCCGTGGGGCCAAGAAGGACTTTGAACACCAAGTGGAGCACGCTCCTCTTGCAACAACCCTGCTGGGGCTCAGGACAGAGAAAATACAGCTGTATTTAAAGCCATCTAACCTAGTGGCTATCATCACTTCTTCCAACAGTGAAAATCACCACATTGCTCCGCTACTACCCATTCTGCCTCCCACATCTCAACTGAGCGGCACCTGTGATTGCCACACATGTTCCCTCTAGCATCTCATGAAGAAGGATGTGATATGGTGTGCTAGGACTGAACTTCGCCAATCTGGTACTCTAGTACATATGCATCAGCTATCAGCTATTTAAAAACAATTATGCTGACCTCCACTCAAAATGTCCTGACAAAAGCCAAATTTCTGGTTTTTCTGGAACAAAGATTCTGAAAGTTGGTCCAGACATTTAATAAAACAACTGGACCTTGTTTTGTTTGTTTGTTTGTTTGTTTGTTTGTTTGTTTTTGGTCAGTTGGTAGTCCTATGTATGATTCTCTGTCCAGAACTCTGGCAGAAGTGCTTGGCTTCGCCACAATTCTCTCCCAAACCTAGCAACTACAAAAATATCACTTAACCGACCAACTGGGGGGAAAGGGGGTCAGAGTGGAGAGGAACAGAAAACTAAATTAACTCAGGGAAAGAGCCCCAGGTGCTATCTTTGCATGATATTCAATGATCTGCAGCTGCATCAATGTAAATATTAAACAATTGAGATGAATTCTTTAATTAGCCTTCTGAAAAAGATACAGGAAAACAGTAAGAACACACCTGACGCTAAGCAGGGCAAGATAAACTCATCCCAGCTGTCAGTAAACTGGCTGTTGGAAGGCAGAGCGCTGCTATTTTGTGCAAACAATATAAAATGCTTAGGGAAGAGGCAATTAGCATTAACATGTATAGAGCAAATGAATGGAGCCTGATGGCATTTACTTGGCTGAGGACTCCCAGAGTTGTGAGGTGAGGGGGGGGGGGAATAGAAGAAATTAGATATGCTGTGGATGGATTAACCCAAGCTGGTAGAGGATAGAGGTGCCGAGTTAGTTACAACACTAGCTTAAAAACATTGCACTGAAGGGGATCATTTAGCCACTAGTCCCAGCTGGGAGCCTGAGAATCAGAGATGGCACCCAAATAGAGATGGCTCTGTTTTACCCCTGAAGGCCTTTCAACTATGATTAGAGAACATTCTCCGACATTTCTCCTTGAAAGGAGCCCCCAAATTGGTTTTGAATTTCACTTTGTGTGACATGTTAATGCCAACTGAATTGGACAATGTGCAGCACCCCCCCCCCCCCCCAAGAAATTTCACTTCTCTTGCAGAAATTCATTTGGCTTGACTTGAAGTGGTCTCAGGAGTTTCTTCTTGGAAGGAGGAACCCTGAAATTTACTTTGCACTTCACTGTGTGGGAAATGTTAATTTTTTTTTTCCAGTGTTGTCTCTCTGTAGACTTTGGTTGCAGTAGCCTGGATGTTAGCTACTTAGAGAAGCAATAAGACACTGGGCACACTTCAGGCACGTGGTATTGTATCGCTCTTGTGCGCATCCTAGAAAAATAAAGACCACTTCTAGACAGCCTTTGGCTAAGATGGCCAACTTTAATATTCTCAGCAAACATCATATTCTCTAAAGAGTGGTTTGGGGCCAGCTCTCCCCCCACCCCACAGTGGTCAGACTTCATAAAAAAAAACTGTCAACATATAGTAGTAAAGACTTCACCATGACAAAGAACATATTTTCAGGCGTGTACATATATGTGCATCTTGAATTAAGAATGCATCAAATATTCTAAAAAGAAATAATGTCAAAGTATAGGCGTCCCCTGCTTTCCGACAGTCTGTTTTTCGATGTTCCGCTCTTTCAACACATTACAATTATACCCCGAAGTCATTCATTCTTCTAAATGTTCCTTTAAACCTCTCTCTGCTGTTCTAAAGGCTAAAATTGCCCTCCCCATGTTGATGTGAATATGACATGGTGATTCAAACTGTGTGGGTGTCTCAGACAGACAGACAGACAGACAGACAGACAGAGCACACTGATTTTAGATTCGGTCCTATTCCCATTTCTGAAGGCATTAATGAGGGTCCATTTGCAGAAATCTTTGTGTGACAGCAGGAATTTGCAAGATAAAAAAAGGCATTTGCAATTTGCTAGCTAAAAATTATTGGAAGCAACAATTGTAAAGACTGGGTTCCACTTTTCAACTGTTTCCGCTTTTCACCTAATCTGCTCCCTAATCTGCTCTGCTCACTAATCTGTCAAGTGAACAGAGGACACCTGTATCAGAGAACATCACAGAGTAAACAAACAGGTAGATAGAGTTGGACAAAACAAAAAAATGGTGATGATTTTGATTCATCTTTATGTGACGCCATGGAGTCCAGCATTGGGTTGATTGTTGAATTTTTTATTTTTGTTTCTAGCATTTCTAATAAGCACATGCACACAGAGTGTGTGTGTGTAAAATGAATTATACGCACCCCATTCCATACATATTCCAGATAAATAGTAATAAGAAACCATACCTGGAAAGAACAAATGCAAGGATTGGTGTTCCCAATATGTATTGAATATCTCTTTATCTAAGCAAATGATGATGATGATGATGATAATAATAATAATAAATTATTTATTTATTAATCGGGCAGGAGGTCTGGTCTAGAGGGTAGAGCCTCCATTTGCCTGAAGATAACATCCGAAGGTCGCCAGTTCGAGGCCCCCGGCACAGTGCAACCTTGAAGCAGCTGACCAGCTGAGTCGAGTTATTCCATCTGCTCTGAGCGTGGGAGGATGGAGGCCAGAATGTGAAACCAGATCAAGAAAGTAACACCTGAATGTTGTGGTTCTTGTAAGATAGAACATTCTTTCAAATTGTAAAAATCCCTACGGGGATTTAATAAGCCTGCCTATGTAAACCGTCTTGAATAAAGTCTTGAATAAAGACCAAGAAAGGTGGTATATAAATACCTGTATCATCATCATCATCATCATCATCATCATCATCATCATCATCTCTTTATCT
The DNA here is from genome assembly GCF_035046505.1 of Tiliqua scincoides. Lineage (NCBI taxonomy): Eukaryota > Metazoa > Chordata > Lepidosauria > Squamata > Scincidae > Tiliqua > Tiliqua scincoides. Next base: position 12,800 of record NW_027101458.1, on the reverse strand, counting down.
AAGCAAATGATACATATACTGTAATCCAGCGGGGGGCTGCAGGGGTTTGAGTACACTTACCTGAGCCTCCTGAAGCCTCCCAGGGGTGTGGGGAGCCTGGCGTGATCTTCTGCAGGGTTCCCCGCAGCTTCAGAAGTAAAAGTGGAGCAATCGCTGGGTAGGGAAAGTGGACCCTACCCAGCTTCAAGGTTGGTGTCAAGGCCTGGGATTGGGTCCAGTGCTAGTGCTTCTGACCTTCTTTTTCAGAGCTGAACTCCACATTCAAGGTAGGAGTCATGATGGAAACATTAATATGCTTTCTTTCCCTCAAATCAGGCTGCATGAGAACCAAATACACACACACACACACACAGAGAGAGAGAGAGAGAGAGAGAGAGAGAGAGAGAACACGCAGATTATTTTATAGGAAACAATGTGCATGTACACTTTTAGATCTATACGCACACAAACATACACACAAATTCAAACATTCAAATTCACAAAGTGTGTATTGTGTAAGAAATACATAATTTCCTTTCTTCTCAAATTATAACGCACATTCATTCATTTTATGAGCATCATTTATTCCAGCTCTGCTTTCAGTCTTAGTGGGGGTTACCTAATTCAGACAACAACAACGACAGCACAAGAAATTTTAAGTGAAGGGCAGAAGGAAAGCAAAACCCCACGACCGACTAACTGAAGCACCATGATTTATAATTACAGAAATTCATCATTTCCTCCCCTACGTGACTTGTCAGACCTCCTTGTACCCTGATGGCAGGTTCTCCCTTTCAGCATTTTTGCTGATTCCTATTGATATGTTTTACACAGTTCACAGAAGATGGGGGACTTGGTGTTTGATGACTCCCAACTGCTGCCCTCCTGTATGCAAAACAAAACAAGATTTGTATGAGAACAACAAAAAAATTTTCCTGGCAGCTATTCATACTTCCTTAGCGATTCTTCATTTTTTGTCCCCATAGAAAAATAAATGCATTTACCTCCGTTTCTGATGGTTAAGACTACAAATGAACAGCAGCACTTACCATGTATATGTATTGGCAACCTTCAGTCTCGAAAGACTATGGTATCGCGCTCTGAAAGGTGGTTCTGGCACAGCGTCTAGTGTGGCTGAAAAGGCCAATCCGGGAGTGACAATCCCTTCCACACCGGGAGCAAGTGCAGTCTGTCCCTGGTCTGTCTCCCTGGCTTACCACATCAGTGTAATTACACATTCTCATCCAGGGGCCTGTCTCCTGCCTGGTTCTGCCGTTTGAAACTGTTCTTGTGGATCTAAATCAGCACTGTGGACATCAGCGCTTCCCTCCTTGGGCATTGCTAGTCCCGCCATGTCCTTCCATCAAAGAAAGGATCTGCTCCGTGTGCCCCTAACGGCCCATCATTCAAAAGCGTTGCCTACTTTCCACATCTAAAGATAGGGCATTAATATAATATTTCTCATAAGCTCCAGTAAGGACCTCTAATAAGGCACTCAGCGTTCAGTCACATAACTGACAGGGCAGTCCAGGGAATTAGCATTGTTTAGTCATTCTACTTGATCAATACCCCCCGACCACACTTTTGTTCACTTGCAAGGGCATTTTCCAGAGTAAATGACTCCTAACGTCAATCATAGCTAAATATTTTGTGCTACCAGTGGTGCTGTTGGGGAGATATCACTGATGGCTTTGTTCTCCAACCCTTAATATGCATGTCATTTCCTTCACTATTGGTGCATGAGGTGGACCAATGGGCTGTAAATAAAAGAGCCGTATGCCACGTTATTCCCCCCCCACTCAAGTTTTTGACACAGTGAATTTAAAAGATGCATTTCCATAAATCAAGACAAACAGGGGAGAAATATTCCCAGGATGCTCACTGTGGCTTCAGTTAATGAGACAAGGAACACAATAACATAATGCTAATTTTCGTAAAGCTGCCCGGTTATCAAATGAATTATATCACAGCAGAGGGTCCAATGATGACATTTCCCAAACACAGACATGTTCAAAAGCAGAAAAAGGGAGGAACAGCCTATCTGTTTAAAGTATATAGTTAAAGCTTGATTTTAGAATAATTTAAGTTGCAATTCCAGGCACACTTACAAGCCAATCCTGAACTGCCTGGCACCCAGAAGAGCAGTGGCACCGAAATGGCTGCTGCTGCATCCAATGAATACTGGGTAACCACCAGCAGTTCCTTGGGAGAAGGGGACATCTGTCTTCCCCTGGACAGACCTTGCAAAGGGGCTACTTGACTGTGCGGGCTATTTAGGCAATGCAGAATAAAGCGGCCCCATGTCGGGCCGGAAGGCCTGATGCGGGGATCTGTCCTGCCCCCTCCCGCCCCACTCCCTCCCCACCTTGCCTTCCCTCTGCCCTCCCCAAAATGCCTCCTCCCGCCCCTGCTCACCTCTCCGCTGCCTGGAGCTCGACTGCGGCTCCGAGCTACAAGCCTCTCCCTGATTTTCTGGTTACTCCATGCAGAATGCTGTTTTGCATGGGGGAAGACTCAAAAATATGGCTCACCAAGCACAGTCTGAAGTCAAACAGTCCAGAAATGGCAAATTAGCTTTTTGCTTGTATACCTGGTGTGCACGAGTCCACATCGCACTCCCAGAGATTGACTATCTGGGAGAAACTTCCAGTCCCTGAGAACTATGAAGCGCCCAATCCAAATGGGCTACCCCGCCAGCGGAACACATGTCCCGCCAGCACTGGTTGCTGCAAAGCAGCCGCAAAGTCAGGCAGCACTGGCTGTTGGAGCACTAGCGGCCTCCCCATGCACACCAGTGGATCATGGAGAACCCACCTAGGCAAGTACGGCGGCTTGGGAGGTGGGAAGGGGTGGGGGAGGGCAGAACAGGGGCGGAGAAAGAGCAGATTGTGCCCAAGAGGGGGTTGGGTATAGCGGAAGTAGCACCCTCTGAATTCTAACCCCCTTCCTGGGCCTGATTCGGTGTCATGGATCAACATAGACTTGTGTCAGTGATGGAGCGGATGCAGGTCCACATTCAGAGCATTGCCTCAAGGGGAGTTAGTTATGGTTGGTCGGTAAGTTTCTTTGTCATGTCTCTAATTCCCATAAATCAACGCTGCAGTCAAAACCGGAGTGCCCAAATTAATCAAGACAGCACAAATCCATAAAAATATGAGGGGCGGGGGGTGGAGAGGAATCCATAAATTTCAATATCTGGTTCCATTTCAATGAATTGAAATTATTAGAACTGCTGCAAACAGTGTTGCAAAGACATACTAACAATAGATCATATTTTGCTAATGATTAAGGGCCCAATCCTATCCAATTTTCCAGTGCTGGTGCAGCTGTGCCAGTGGGGTGTGCACTGCATCCTGCGATGGAGGGGCAGTCACTTGGGCCTCCTCAAGGTATGGCAACATGTGGGCAGGAGGTCTGGTCTAGAGGGTTGAGCCTCCATTTGCCTGAAGATAACATCCGAAGGTCGCCAGTTCGAGGCCACCGGCACCGTGCGACCTTGAAGCAGCTGACAAGCTGAGCCGAGCTATTCCATCTGCTCTGAGTGTGGGAGGATGGAGGCCAGGATGTGCAACCAGATCAAGAAAGAAACATCTGAATGTTGTGGTTTTTTGAAAGATAGAAACCTTCTTTCAAATTGTAAAAATCCTTACAGGGATTTAAATTGCCTGCCTATGTAAACCGCCTTGAATAAAGTCTAAGGAGAAATCTGAGGACCAAGAAAGGCGGTATAGAAATAACAGTATTATTATTATTATTCCCTTACCATGGGGCTGCATAGTGGCTACACTGGAGCTGGAAAGTTGGATAGTGTGCTCCCTGAGGCATCTGGTGGGGCCACTGTGAGGTACAGGAAGCTGGGCTTGATGGGTCTTTGGCCTGATCCAGCAGGACTCTTCTTATGTTCATAGGCCATAGAAATTTTTTTAAAAATGTGATTTTCCTCTTGGAAGAGCTTGAATATTTAGGTTCAAACCACAATGAATCAAGATCATACTTTGCTGAAACCAGAGGTCATCATTAAAAAGAAATCTTCAACATAGGAAAATAATATCCAAGCAGCTTTCAGCACAAGAATCCATGGCTGTGTTAGACTGTTGAGACCAGGGACCTTGGTACCATTCATAATATGCTTGGTCTATATCAGCAACAAGGGAGCACCAAAAACCACAAGATGATCTCATAGTCCTGAACTTTAGAAACTCCTTTTAATGGTATTTGCTAAACCACAAGATGATGACTAAACCTTTCTTTTATTATTGTTTACTATCACTATCTCAGACTTTTTGATAACTCTGGAATAACATCGTAGTTCCCTCAGTCTGCTTCCTCCGCTTCCTCCGCACCAGTTCCCCGTCCAATTTTGTCTACCTCCACCTGCTGCCTACCCCACTGCTGGCTTATCAGAACACCCCCCTTGTGCCAGCCCAGTCTTAGACAGGATTGAGCCATTGAAGTTTCAAAGGAGTAGCAGTACCTCTATCAACTGCTGTCTCCCAACTTCAGAAGTTCCCCTTCAATTAATTATCTCCCGAACATCATTATTCTCTTCATTTTCTTAGTCTCTGACAATTCTCTCATTAAATCCATGAGGTGTCCATTCTGGAACAACATCCTCGCCTGTGGCACTGGTCCCTAATGATGAACAAACTTGATATTGGCTATTCTTTCCTCTGCCTAATAACATCAGTTTAACAGTTCCTGTGCCCTGGTTTTCTTTCTGTCCTGTCTCATATTTCTGCCAATCCATCTGCTTCCCTTTAGATGCCATATCACCATTGGAAACTGAATTATGCCTATGAATTTCTGATTCTTCCAATCAACTCACTTCTCTCCATCTTCTCATCCATCCAGCATTTCATCCCCTTTTATCTGTCAATAGTTTCAGAAACAAAATTGACAAAAGAACTTACCTAGACATACTAACTCTGGTCCAAGAAGGATAACTCTAGAGATGACCAAGACATTCACCAAGAGGTCTTCATCTTTCATCAGTGCCATGCACAGGGTGGAACTCTGTAAATGAACAATATTTTGCAATGGTATTGTGTTTTATGAATGCAAGTTCCATGTATTCTCCTGCTGTCAGAGCAATCCTGTGAGATTTGTATGGCAAAATGCCTTGTGCAGGTCAGGTTGACCCATAACAGTTGTTGAGGCTTACAATGTCCCCTTACCTCAGGAGACCACCCAGCAGTCACAAATCCCCTGCAGGATATGGATGTAGCTGTGCCAGCACCACTGCATCACCAGGTGGTGTTTTAGACATGATTGGGCTTTGAGTCAAATCCAGGTTAATGTTAGCACAGGGTGGCAACATGTACGCTGTGGCATTGTGGCATTTTCCAGAAGCCGAAATAATTGTGCAAATGATAACATGCACCATCAAGTGCAATGTTCTGGCATATCAGGTATATCTACTTCAAGAATTTCAGGGAACAGGTGCCAGGGGATGCCTTGTCCTGAGTCCCTGGATAGTTGCCACCAGTCTGAATAGACAATACTGGACTTGAAGGACCAATTCAGTAGAAGGCAGCTTCATACAGCCATTGCCAATGTGACGGTGATTTAAAATGACTTTCCCATGGCAAATTAATTGACTCCTAGTTGTAATGCGTAGAAAATGAATTGACATGGATTTTCACGAGTGCATTACGAATCTCTGTGCTCAAGAACATGCTACACATATGTGTACGTATTTGGGACCTGGTATGCACCCTGTAGACTGAGTGGTGCATCTGCAAACCCATAGCAAAGGTCGCAGAGAAGTCCAGAATGAGACAGGGCTTTGCAAAGTAAGTGGAATCTCAAGGCAGAGGCAGCCCAAGATGAGCTGCAGCCTGGAGCCACCTCCCAGTTGTGCTGCCCGCCCATCAAATTCCACTGGCCATCCCAGTCTCTTTTGACTCCCAGAATTCTCTCTTGCTCAGCCACATTACAAGAAAAGACAGTAGAACTGGAAGTCAGAGGAGGTAGAGGTAAGTTCTCCCTAGCCTCTTCTCATGCACTCTCTGAGTGTGCAAGAGGAATGGGGCCATAGGGGAGGACTCACCTCCTCCTTCTCCACCTCTGTGGCCCCAAGCTGGAAATATGATGGGAAAACACAGGACACTCCCTGCTAGATTGCCACCCACTTATCTTAGACCCTGCTCCAACCTTTCCCTAAGGTGGGTACCTTGTGTATTTTGTGTAATCTGTTTAATGGAGCATTTTCCAGGGATTTCCTATCCCTGGTTTCATCATGATAGAGATGCAATAGATAAGTTTAAAAGGGGGAGGGAGGACATATTGAATTTTACTATTTGTAATGAATAGACACCTTGTGAGATTGTCTGAAGCAAAACCACAAAAGGTCTTTCAGGGATGCTGAAAGAAGCAGTGGCTAACTCAATCACCATGGATTTCCATGTTTCCAAATAATTATTTATTTCCATAAATTGATTTATCTTGGTACCAGTTCACACTCTGGCAGCAAGATCTTATTAAATCTTGGGGTAGTTTAGCTAAGTCCTTAGAGACAGCAGAACAGCTTCTGTTCACTCCCACTAAACTCAGTTACGTATTCCCAGAAACCGAAATGCACAAAGATTGTGAACGTGGCAGTCCTGGGAGGCAGTGTATTTAATCAATCAAGAACAAAACCTTGGTGGAATTACCTCTCAGAAAGATAAAGTATTTTAATTTTATGCAGTCTCCTTCTCAGAAGGAGTTTGAATAATCACAGCAAAGGCTCCCAAGTTAACTTCATTTCAAAAACATATACTCGTTTTGTTTCTAATTAATTTCCTTGTTTTAAATGCTCCAGGAATGTGCAGATAGATTTTCTGATATTTACAAATGCACCCCAAGAAACCACGCTCAAATCTGACAGTAGACAATAGGCATTATTGTGTGTTGTGATACAGATGGTGTCCCGTTCGGTAACACAGAACCACACAGAAAGTAGTTGTAGATGGCAACCTTCAGTCTCGAAAGACTATGGTATTGCGCTCTGAATGGTGGTTCTGGAACAGCGTCTAGTGTGGCTGAAAAGGCCGTGCATGATTGTGTCTTGTGACATATCTACTCTGAAATAAATCCTGTTGATTTCATTGAGACTTACTTCCTTGTAAGTATGTAGGTCTGGTCTAGAGGGTAGAGCCTCCGTCTGCCTGAAGATAACATCCACAAGGTCGCCAGTTCGAGGCCACTGGCACCGTGCTACCTTGAAGCAGCTGACAAGCTGAAGCCGAGCTATTCCATCTGCTCTGAGCGTGGGAGGATGGAGGCCAGAATGTGAAGCCAGATTGGAATGAAACACCTGAATGTAGTGGTTCTTGAAAGAAAGAAGCTTCTTTCAAATTGTAAAAATCCCTATTTAATAAGGGATTTAATAAAGCCTGCCTATGTAAACCGCCTTGAATAAAGTCTTGAATAAAGACCAAGAAAGGCGGTATATAAATACCTGTTATGATGATGATGATGATGATGATGTACAGAATTCAGTAAGGTCTAAAAATCAGAGCTACTCCCCCTCTTTGCATTGGACACTTTCCTATGTCAGAGCAAAGGCTCTCTTTCTCTCTCTCTCCCTCCCCCATTCCTTGACCTGAAAGGTGTCCAGAATCATCTGATTTGCTACCAAGAAGACCAGTCTACCAGCTGAAATGTCATACACATATAACTGTTGTTTCTTATTGGGTTACTTAATGTTTGCAGGAAAAAGTATAAAGAAAGGAATACTATAATTGTTGCTTTCATACATCTGAATCTAGATCATATGTTGAAAATTGCCACTGAGTCTACTTCGCTGTTAGTCTCTAATTTGAGCCTTGGAGAAAAAGAGAACATTCGGCTGCAATCCCATGCAGGTATCCTTGGCAGTAAACCCCACTGAACACAATGGGACTTACTTCTAAGTAGACTCATATAGGATTGCATTCTAACAAACCATTTATACACAGATGTTATACTAACAAACCATTTACTGTATATTAAAAAAAAAACCTGACGTTCAGAGCAATCCACACCTACCTTTATGTTGACTTCGTGAACATGCCATAAAGTATGTTTGTGCTACTTTGAGGGTTGGGGAGACCAGCACTTGCATCCCCCTGCCGAATCTGGTCCCAGCTGAGGTGAGTTCGCGCTGACTGAGGGTGGCCAGCACAGGGATTTGGGGATGACAGGATAGGGGTGTTTTGGGGCAGGGAAGGGCGAACCAGTGGGCAGACCAGTCTCAGGAGGGTGGTGAGTCAGGCCTCCAAAACTGCATCCTAACCCCCGTCCCAGCCAGCCCATGATTACATCAGGCCGTGCGCATTTGCAGCACTGATTTTGTTGGCGCAGATCCGAGTAGTCCCATTGGCGTGGCTGCCGTGCGACAAGGGGAAATGAATCCCATTACTCCAAGTTGCTCAGGATCCATCTCAAACCGTGTGCTGGATACAGCACAGGTCACCTGCCCTGCCTGTTCCAGCGCTGATTAGCATTGGGCCTATAAACTGATTGAAGCATGTGAAATGGCCACAGAACTTCTGTAGACCAGCCTTTAATCCACATGTGTGTTTTTACCCTATAATTCTAAAGTAAAATCATGCCCCGAGTTTTGATTATTACAGGTATGAAAAGGTTGCCCTTTCAGAGCTTTCTGGTCAACAAGGTCTTTTAGCCTCTGTGAGTTCTGGATTTGGGCTTTTGAGCTACTGTAGGAAAAAGTGTGACTATCTGGGGATAGATTCTGAGGCTGCAATCCTAACCACACTTTCCTGAGAGTAAGCCCAATTGAACAAAATAGAACTTACCTCTGAGTAGACCTGGTTAGGATTGTACCCAGATTCTCCCATTTTAGGGAAAAGTCCATAAAATGTCCCCTTTTAGATATTTCTACGTAGTTCTCAAGATGTCTTGGGACATGGTGCGTATGGAAAGTTAGCTTTCTGGGTAATATGGGAGTGTCCTGGACTTTGCTTGGACCAAACCTCACATCTTCAGATCATTTGGAAGTACTCTAACAACTCCAAGCCCCCCACTCCACCCCCACAAGCCTTTTTATGTTGGTGGCTGGATTTAGTCTGTAGAATATCAGGTCCCACGAACCTTGGGTATTCACAGATATTTCCATGAAATATATGTCCTCTTCCAAGTAAGATGATGATGATTTATACAACTGCTTTGCAGAGGGAGCATTCACAAAGTTATGTATGTAGCAAAATAAACACAGAAATGATTTCTTTTCCAAAAAGAGCTCTCAGTCCAAAATGATGCAGATGAAACTTCAGCAAACAGCCCCAGGAAAAGACTGCTGGAATGGACAGGAACAGTTTCTCCAATGATGTAGGTTTTTCAGCTGCCCTGCCTGCAAGCAGTGGGCAGGTAACAACCACGATAAAAATTATTGACATGAGTTTAGAAAACCAAGTATCTGGGATGTAGGAGGTACTTTGTTTCAGAAGTCAGAATTTGTGGAGAGGAGATTGTATTGAAAGAGAGAAGGGGGAAAACACTTGGCCAAATGAGCTATTGCTCAGATCAGTCTGAGAAAAAAAAATGCAGGAGAGAAGATCAAAAGATAGCATCGGAGACCAAGAGGAAAGGAGAACTGATAAATGCATGTCTTTATGTAGAAAGCTACAGTCCAGATAAATTGCAGATGCTACAAAAGCTTTTCCTAGGGTTTCTGGTGTGATTCATAAACTTGAAATTCCATCAGTTTCATTCATTACTTTCACCTCCCTTCAGGTAGGAAAAGCAAACTGTCACCCCTGCATCAGCAGCCTGGAGCTTCCTAGGGTGCTAAAACTATGTACTAGAATCCTAGAACAATAGAGTTAGAAGGGATCTTGGAGGTAATCTAGTCCATCCTCCTGCTCAGTGCTAGTCACACATGGCCACCCAGCCTTTACTTGAAAACCTCCTATGAATGAAAGCCCACCACTGTGCAAGGTAGATTGTTACACAATTCTTTTAGCTAAGAAATTTTTCCTCATCCAAATCTTCTGAAATTTTATTTACTGTGGTTTCAAACCATTGGTGTTGGTCCTGCCACACCAAAGAAAGTCTTTCTCTTCTGCAGGACAGAGCTTCAGATACTTGAAGATGGCTATCATATCTGCTCTCAAGTCTTCTCTTCTCCACACTAAACATACCAAGCTCTTTTACCATTCCTCATAGGGAAGGGGACTTCTGGAAGAAGGCAGTCTGACAAAGGCTGCAATCCTAGCCACACTTACCTGGGAGTAAGCCCCATTAACTAAAATGGGACTTACTTCTGAGCAGACATACATAGGCTTGGACTCAAAGGGAAGTAGCACCTGGTGGTTAGATTAGCGTGCATGGACCACTTCCAGCTTCCCCACTTTCTCCTTAGCAGACTAGCATCTGAACAGGGAACAATGTTGGTACATTGTATTCACTGTATGATTTATGCCATGATCTGAAGGTGGGGAGAAGCATAAGATCTATGGAGGTGAAGTGGTCGTTCTCAGTACTTCCCTGAGGAGTGTCACAGTCTTGCAATGCTCCTGTCCGTTAGTTATGGTCTCAATTGACGGGAAGCATAAGTCAAAGAACACTGGAAACAAAAAAAAGGGAAAAGATGTTTGTGCTCTTGGACTTGGTCCTGCTTGCCCTCCTTCCACCTCAAAACCACAAGCCCATTTTGTACAGAAAGAACTGCAGTGCTTGCAAATTATAGTTGTGTTGAGCTTGCTGAAATCCATTCCCAGCCACAATCTGGTCCCAAGGTGTCATGTTTCTGAATACATTACAATGGCTGAGAGTTTCCCAGCATTAATCTGTTCCTTCGGTTTCCAGATGTGATCTGGCCCTGGGAGTTCAGTCTGTCCTCTCCTCTGTGCTGACTAATCTTTTCTCACAAGAACGCAGCGGTCAAGAGTGTACGTAATGATAGTTGTTCACGGCATCCAATTGATATTAATATATGTACCCTCTTTTCCATACATAAACAAACTCAAGGTTAGCAAGAAGACAATCATACATTAATTAAAGGGCAAAATGCCTGCACCTTATCTTTGCTATCTCATTCATAGGTGGTAAATCAAATCAAGGGGCATTTTTCAACATTTTCAAAAATTGGGTACCCTGGGTGCTTGCCAGGTTGGTGGTGGCAATAGTGCAGGTATCTTTTAAATTATTTTGTTGTTGCTGGAGGCAGTGGAGGAGGTCATCAGGACAGTTGGTCCTGACAGTCACCATTCCCCCCCCCCCCCCATGTTCCAGATACACAGGGTGACCAGATATAATGGAGGACAAAGTGCTTACACCTTTAACCAACGTATAGAATAGGAGATTTGGCAGTTGTAGCTTCCCTTCCATATTGAGCTGCACCTGCCAAAATGCCCTCTTCTAAACAGTGGTGAAAGGTATAGGCACTCTGTCCTCCATTGTATCTGGTCACCTTGCAGATACAGCATCATGCAGGAGCATTCTGGGGAAAGGATGGGGACATTGTCTCTGCAATCTGCTGTCCAGGGAGACAGCGCTCTGGGGAAGCAGCACACTGGAACTTTTGCTCTAAAGAAGGCACTATCTAACTCAATGAAGTAGAAGACCTCACAGGCAAGAACTGGTCTTGTATCTATCAGACATTTGCAGAAAGAGAAAGTCATTGACTGCAGCAGTTTCAGAAACTTGACAGTGACACTTGAATGCTTCTATGCCCTTGCAGCTCACTTGTGACAAGGGATAAGCAATGTGATCAACTAATGCGATCTGATCAAGCACCTCCTACAAATCCCACAAGACAGTATTTTGTATAAGGCAGAGCCACTTTATTAATTCCATGATTCATTAACATTTCTGCCCAGCCCACCGGTGTACACATATGATCCCTGTTGCAAATATGCAACGTTGGGCAAAAATGACTTAAGCTTAATTCCTGCAACAGATCCTGTCTACCAAACTCTTCTCCCTTTAGTGCAGGCACCTACCATGTTCACTTCCCCGTTGGGCATTAGCACCTGGACTCCACACCAAACTCTGTTTGGCTCACACCAAACTCTGATTTTAGACACCAACGGCTGGAAAATGGGTCAAGGCAGCCAGGCAGCCACGCTTATCCCAAGCAGAAAAGCCTTTAGAATGGGCTTTGCAGTTCAGGTGCACATGGTCACCAGCCTGCATCCCTAAGTCAGGTAGACTCTTGAGATCAGTACCAGGTTCCCCTCTGGCCCTTGCATACCTTAGAATCTCTCTTGCTTTCCAAAACATGTTGGTAATTTAACCTATTTACATAAGAACATAAGAACAGCCCCACTGGATCAGGCCATAGGCCAATCTAGTCCAGCTTCCTGTATCTCTTCACAATCACTTCTGGTCTTCACCACTCGGAAAGGTTTGGTGTTGTCTGCAAACTTAGCCACCTCACTGCTCAACCCTGTCTCCAGGTCATTTATGAAGAGGTTGAAGAGCACCGGTCCCAGGTCAGATCCTTGGGGCACACCGCTTTTCACCTCTCTCCATTGTTGAGCTCCAGTTGCATCAAATCAGGACCATTCTGGTGGCCTCATATTTCCCTTTGCCTGACCTGCCCGGGAGCCAAGGGATGTTTGCTTATGAGTAAACGTGACCATGTGGCTTAGTTTCGCTTTCCATATGGCTCAATACATTCGCCAGCTTGGAGGGAGGGACCTTCTTCTTGGGTGTTTTTGGGGGGCTACATTCATTGGATCAGGACCATTCTGGTGTTGTTGGATTCCTCTCAGTCTGCCCTTTCAGATGGACAAAAGCACGTTCACCTAATCACGAGTAAACGTGTGATATGGCTTGGTTTCACTTTCCATTGGGCTCCATGCATTTTTTGTTTTCCGGGTTTTTGCCAATAA
>NW_027101457.1:0-31798 GCF_035046505.1 Tiliqua scincoides | reverse complement strand
TAGACCTTGAGCTATCGTGAGACCTTCATTCATTCGTATAAGTTCCATCTCCAAAATACTCATTTTTGATTTATTCACATTTTAAATGTTAATTCTTTTTTTCTCACCCCCCAACAGTGTCAGAGAGATGATGTGGCCCTCCTGCCAAAAGGTTTGGACACCCTTGGAGAAGGACTGCCTATCAAGCTTTCAGATGAGACAAACAAGCATACAGACCTACAGGCAGGAACAAAGATCTTGAGGCACAAGAACAAGATGAAGAGCCCTGGCTTGGCAGCAGCAGGCATGAGGGTGGCGGGAGTGTCTCCGCGGACCACCAGCTGAACACGAGTCAGCTGGGTGAGACATCCCCCAAAGAGCCAAGGCCACCCTGGCCAGCATCAGCAGAGGCAGCACCCAGTTCAGAGGCAGATCACGGCAGACGTTCCCGTCCCCTTCTGCACTAGCCAGACCTCACTTGGGACATAGGGCACCATGTTTGGAGAGCCCAGGCAAGCCGGAGCAGGCTCAGAAGTGGGTGGCTTGTATTGGCTGGGATCTGGGACTGCATAAGTAATCTTAGGCATATCTACTCAGAAGTAAGTCTCACTGAGTTCAGTGGAACTTAAGAACATAAGAAAAGCCCCACTGGATCAGGCCATAGGCCCATCTAGTCCAGCTTCCTGTGTCTCACAGCAGCCCACCAAATGCCCCAGGGAACACACCAGATAACAAGAGACCTCATCCTGGTGCCCTCCCCTACATCTGGCATTCTGACTTAACCCATTCCTAAAATCAGGAGGTTGCGCATACACATCATGGCTTGTACCCCATAATGGATTTTTCCTCCAGAAACTCATTCAATCCCCTTTTAAAGGCGTCTAGGCTAGACGCCAACACCACATCCTGTGGCAAGGAGTTCCACGGACCAACCACACGCTGAGTAAAGAAATATTTTCTTTTGTCTGTCCTAACCCGCCCAACACTCAATTTTAGTGGATGTCCCCTGGTTCTGGTATTATGTGAGAGTGTAAAGAGCATCTCCCTATCCACTCTGTCCATCCCCTGCATAATTTTGTATGTCTCAATCATGTCCCCCCTCAAGCATCTCTTTTCTAGGCTGAAGAGGCCCAAACGCCGTAGCCTTTCCTCATAAGGAAGGTGCCCCAGCCCAGTAATCATCGTAGTTGCTCTCTTTTGCACCTTTTCCATTTCCACTATGTCTTTTTTGAGATGCGGCGACCAGAACTGGACACAATACTCCAGCTGTGGCCTTACCATCGATTTGTACAACGGCATTATAATACTAACCGTTTTGTTCTCAATACCCTTCCTAATGATCCCAAGCATACAATTGGCCTTCTTCATTGCACCGCACATTGGGTCGACACTTTCATCGACCTGTCCACCACTACCCCAAGATCTCTCTCCTGATCTGTCACAGACAGCTCAGAACCCATCAGCCTATATCTAAAGTTTTGATTTTTTGCCCCAATGTGCATGACTTTACACTTACTGACATTGAAGCGCATCTGCCATTTTGCTGCCCATTCTGCCAGTCTGGAGAGATCCTTCTGGAGCTCCTCACAATCACTTCTGGTCTTTACCACTCGGAAAAGTTTGGTGTCGTCTGCAAACTTAGCCACTTCACTGCTCAACCCTGTCTCCAGGTCATTTACGAAGAGGTTGAAAAGCACCGGTCCCAGGACAGATCCTTGGGGCACACCGCTTTTCACCTCTCTCCATTGTGAAAATTGCCCATTGACACCCACTCTCTGCTTCCTGGCCTCCAACCAGTTCTCAATCCACGAGAGGACCTGTCCTCTAATTCCCTGACTGTGGAGTTTTTTCAGTAGCCTTTGGTGAGGGACCGTGTTGAACGCCTTCTGAAAGTCCAGATATATAATGTCCATGGGTTCTCCCGCATCCACATGCCTGTTGACCTTTTCAAAGAATTCTATAAGGTTCGTGAGGCAAGACTTACCCTTACAGAAGCCATGCTGACTCTCCCTCAGCAAGGCCTGTTCGTCTATGTGTTTTGAGATCCTATCTTTGATGAGGCATTCCACCATCTTACCCGGTATGGATGTTAGGCTGACCGGCCTATAGTTTCCCGGGTCCCCCCTCTTTCCCTTTTTAAAAATAGGCGTGACATTTGCTATCCTCCAATCTTCTGGCACCAAGGCCGTTTTGAGGGACAAGTTGCATACCTTAGTCAAGAGATCTGCAACTTCATTCTTCAATTCCTTAATAACCCTTGGGTGGATGCCATCAGGGCCCGGTGACTTATTGATCTTTAATTTATCAATGAGGTCTGAAACATCTTCTCTTTTAACCTCTATCTGACTTAACTCCTCGGTTAGGAGGGGCTGTTCAGGCAGCGGTATCTGCCCGAGGTCTTCTGCCGTGAAGACAGATGCAAAGAACTCATTTAATTTCTCTGCCATCTCTAAGTCTCCTTTTACCTCCCCTTTCCCTCCCTCACCATCCAGAGGGCCAACCGCTTCTCTGGCGGGTTTCCTGCTTCTAACATATTTGAAGAAGCTTTTATTATTCCCCTTAATGTTGCTGGCCATGCGTTCCTCATAGTCTCGCTTGGCCTCCCCTATCACCTTCTTACATTTCTTTTGCCACAGTTTATGTTCTTTTTTATTCTCTTCATTAGGGCAAGACTTCCATTTACGGAAGGAAGCTTCCTTGCCCTTCACAGCCTCTCTAACTTGGCTGGTTAGCCATGCGGGCACCCTCCTGGATTTAGTGGAACCCTTCTTTCTTTGCAGTATACACCTCTGCTGGGCCTCTATTACTGTTGTTTTAAGTAGCCTCCATGCACTCTGGAGAGACTGGACTCTTTTTATCCTCCCTTTCAACCTCCTCCTAACCAGCTTCCTCATTTGAGGGAAGTCCGCCCGTCGGAAGTCAAGGGTTTTTGTTAGAGATTTGCCTGGTATTCTTCCCCCAATGTGCACGTCAAAACGGATTGCAGCATGATCACTGTTCCCCAATGGCTCAGTAACGTTTACATCTCTAACCAGGTCCTGCGTACCGCACAAAATTAAATCCAGAGTCACCTGTCCTCTGGTGGGCTCCGTGACTAGCTGATCTAAGCCACAGTCATTTAGCACGTCAAGAAATCCGGTTTCCTTATCGTGACCAGAACACAAATTGACCTAGTCAATATGAGGATAATTGAAGTCCCCCATGATTACAACCCTGTCCTTCCTTGTCACCTCCCTGATCTGTTTCCTCATTTCAAGGTCCCCATCAGATTTCTGGTCTGGAGGACGATAGCACGCCCCAGTATTACATTGCTGCACAAGCCTGGTAATTTAACCCACAGAGATTCTACGGTGGAGTCAGACCCACCTTCAATCTCTACTTTGCTGGATTCTATCCCTTCCTTAACATAAAGGGCCACCCCACCTCCAACACGCCCCTGCCTGTCCCTCCTGTAGAGTTATAGCCCGGGACTGCGGTATCCCACTGATTCTCCGCATTCCACCAGGTTTCCGTTATGCCCACTATGTCAATATTTTCCCTTGTCACCAGACATTCCAGTTCTCCCACCTTTGCTCGTAGACTTCGGGCATTCGCATAAAAGCATTTATACACGGAATGCCCCAGGATGGGCTGCTTATTCGCTCCTTTGTCCCCGCATCCTCTCATTGTGCTAAACCGTCTATCACATCCCATCACGCTACCTTTCCCAATTTCTTCTCCTACCCTGCCTTTGTCTTGTTGTTCTCTAACCTCCCCATCCTCATCCCATAGGTAACTTACTCCCAGGTAAGTGCGTATGGGATTGCAGCCTTAGGTCCCATCACTGTCCTCTGCCACCAGCACTGATGCCACTGCATCCAAAAGCAAACTGAGGCAAGTAAACGTGTTCTGCTTCTATCCTGGGGCCACCTCTGGGTCTTCTTGGACACACCACCTACTTCTGTGGCATGCGTCTAGGTGGGAAAGGGGCGGGGAGGCTCCTGAGATAAGAGATAAGATTCCTGCGCCACTGCTGCTGGCTCCACCCCCTCCTTCCCTCTCCCTGCCCACAATCCCCCCCCCCTCCGTGTCAACTCACCTGCTCTGGAGTAGGGCACCAGCTGAGGCAGAAGGCCGCTGTTTGTGGCAGCGGCTTGAGAACAGTTGCCGCAGCGGCCGTGCGCAGGGCTGTGTGATCTGTCCTGACAGCAGAACTCAGTGGGGCTGGACTGCCATGATGTTTAGCGTGGCAATGAGAAGGCCCAGGGGAGGGCTGACAGCATCCTCAGGAACTGAAGGGCTGGTGGTGGGGGCAGGGCGAGAACCAGGGGGCTGCAACTAGAGGGAAGCCTTCAGGGCTGCCTGGTACTGAACAGCCTGCAGCTCTGTGCAGTTGTGTTCTGCCCACTGGCAGAGGCCGGACAGCCACCAGACAGTCAGGAACACTGTAGCTGCCTGCACAGAGCTGCCAGTGCAAGGGTGGAGAGTGGACTAGACCATCACTGATGTCCCTTCCAGTTCTAGTGTTCCATGATCCTAAGCGGCAGGTGTGGATTTGGCAGAAGCAGCATCACTGATGTGGGCTCAGCTCCGGGAAGCATAAACAGATGGAGAGAGCAGATGTCCCCTCTTTCACACCACATCTGGCATCAAGGACACAGCCGCGGACAGAAGGGGAAATGGCTTCTCGTGGGCATGGGGAAAACAGCTTGTGTGGTGCACGGTTGGCAGGGCCAGAAAGAGGGAATGGAAGATGATTTGGGCCCTGGGGAAGACCTGCTTGCGGAGGCCAGCAGGATCCCCGCTCCAGCGAGACGCACGTCCCCCCCTCACCCGCCAGGCCACAAAACTCACCCATGAGGTAGGCCATGGTCTTGCAGACGGCCTTCCCGAAGACGAAGGTGCGCATCAGGTTGGGGATGAAAGTGAAGGGCATGCAGAAGGCAGCCACCATGAGGTCACTGAGCGCCAGCGAGAGCAGGAAGGAGTTTGTGACGGTGCGCAGCCGTTTGTTTACCGCCAGCACCACGATGACCAGCGCATTCCCCAAAATACTCAGCAGGAAGATCGCCGAGTAGAGCAGGATGCGCACGGTCAGGTCTAGGTCTGTGGAAAGATGGGGGAGGGGAGGGCGCGGTCAGGCCTGCCCCGGCCAGCGTGCGAGTGGCTGGATGGCTGCTTCCAGGGCAGGCACAGTGCAGGTCCCCAGGCTGGGCTGGCTGACCCCTGCACTGCACCTCTGCGGGGGCAGCAGTGGCAGCGCCCCTCAGCCAAGAGGCAGACCCTGCTGCCGCACTGCCTGGCACCGTCCATCGGCAGGGAGAGCGCTGCCTTCAGGAGGTGCGCCCACTGCTGCCTGCTTGGGAGGGGGCTTTGCGGACCTGGCTGTGGAATCGGTGGGGTGCTTCTGACCAGGAGCCTGCCTCCTGGAGGGTCCTGCCAGGCCTTCCCATTCCTCGCCTCAGGCCTGCCTGCCTGTGTGTGCGCCCGGCGGCTCCCAGCCCGCTCTCCTCGCCCCAGCCCAGGCCTTTCTCCCTCCCACCTGGTCACCCTTCTCCGATGGATGCTGGCACACCCCCCCCCTTCTCCTGTTCGTGTTCCCACCGCTGCAGAGGCCACCCTGAGCCTCAGAACGTGGCGCGCCAGGCTCTGGGGAGGCTGCAGCAGGCGGCTGCTTGCCAGGAGCCCTTCCTGCGGGCCAGGCCAGTCGACAGCCGGGGGGGGGGGGAGCCCCAGCAGTGAGGGCTGCCCGCGAGAGCAGAGCCAGGAGCCCTTGACGCCCCACAAGCACTAGGCTGGCGCCCCCTCCAGGCCTGCGGCACCCCGGCTTCGAGCGGGCCTCGCCCGCCGCTGGCAGCACCGCCCCACGCTGGGGCTCGGCGCCCAGCCTCCCCGGCGAGGAGCTGCCCCGGGAGCAGGAGGGAAGCCCGCGGCCCCGGCTGGGGGAGCCGCGCTCTGTGCGTGGCTCAGACCTGGCACGGCAGGCGGGCGGGGGCGCCGTCCGTGGGTAGCGGGGGGCCGCCGACAGGCCCTGCAGCGGCGGAGGGCTGGGGGTGCCGGGGAGCGGAGAGGGCGCTCACCTCGCGGGCCGCGGGCGGGTCTTCGGGGAGCGTCGCATCCCGCGCCGGTGCCGTTCCAGGCGCCGCCGGCCGAGCCGTTCCCGGGGCGGCAGATCAGCGACTCGTTCAGCGGCCGCGTCGCCTCCATCCTGGCGGGGCCGGGCCGGGCGCAGCGCAGCGGGACAGCCGCCCGTCTCCTGCAGCCGCCCGGCTGCAGCGAGCCCAGCACAGAGCACCCGGGGCGGGCGGGCGGCGAGCGCCCCCCTGGCGGCGGAAGGAGCGCCGCGTCACGGGCCGCCCCGTCGGCGCGTGGCGGTGGCGGTGGCCTCTGCTCGTGCTGAGCAGGCAGGAGCCCCTTCGGCCGCGGGCTCGTCTGCGGGAGCGGTGCGGGCTGCGCAGCGCACGTGCAGAGCGCGCCTTCCTGGCACGGGGGAGGGGGCTGCCCCAGCGCGTCTCCCGGCTGCGCCCGCCCCGGGAGGCACGCCGTGTTTGCTGGAGAGCCGCCGGCTGTTGACACAGGTGCTGTCGACCTGCTGGAGGAGCCGGCGCGGGGGAGGGGGCGAGCGGCGCAGCTTCTCGGCTCACTGCCCGCCCTCCCTCCCTCCCTCCTTCGGAAAGCCGAGCGCCGGGGAGGCCCCCTCCCCGTGAATGGCGGAGTGGGGCTGTCGAGGCCCCAGAGCTCAGCTCTGTGGGTCTCTCCTGCCTGCGAGGATGCAGAGAGAGATGTCGTTGGGCGGCCACCCCGGAGCTCCTCCGGCCTCTCTCCCAGGAAGCCCCCTCTGTTCTCAGCAGATGCCATAGCAGCTACTCTGAGTAGGCTGCAGGGCAGGGTCACTCCCAGTCGTCCTCCTCAGGCTCTCGGGTTGACTCAGGCTCTGGGTCCCGGCCCAGCCCGCCCCAGGAGGCTGCTGAGTCAGGTGTCTCCCTCCCATCACCGTTCACCAATGCGCAGCCAAAGGCTGTCTTGTGTCTGCAGGACAGGACGGGGGGAGGCTTGGAGAGAGGGCCAGGTGCAGGCTGCCATGCTGTGGGCAGGGCTCCTGGTCCCAGGCTATGGAGGAGCCCACCGGTGCAGCTGTGGGGTTGATGCAGTGGAAGTGCACCAAGCCAGGAGGACTCTGAGAACATAACAAGAGCCCCACTGGATCAGGCAAAGGCCCATCTAGTCCAGCTTCCTGTATCTCACAGGGGCCCACCAGATGCCCCAGGGAGCACACAAGACAACAGACACAACCTGCGTCCCTGTGCCCTCCCCTGCATCTGGCAATCGGAGGCAGCCTGCCTCTCAAACCAAGAGCTTGCACATACTTACTATGACTTTTAACCTATAATAAACTTCTCCTCCAGAAATTTGTCCGATTGTTGGCAATCTTCAGTCTCAAAAGACTCTGGTATCACGCTCTGAAAGGTGGTTCTGGAACAGCGTCTAGTGTGGCTGAAAAGGCCAATTTGGGAGTGACAATCCCTTCCACACTGGGAGCAAATGCAGTCTGTCCCTGGACTGTCTCCCTGGCTATGGGCCTTCCTTCTTTGCCTCTTAGCCTCAGACTGTTGGCCAAGTGTCTCTTCAAACTGGGAGAGGCCATGCTGCACAGCCTGCCTCCAAGCGGGCCGCTCAGAAATTTGTCCAATCCCCTCTTAAAAGCATCTTGGCAAGTAACCACCACTACTTCCTGTGGGAAGGAAGTCCACAGACTAATTATATGTTGGGTTAAAAATTCTTTCTTGTGTCTGTCCTAACTCAACACTCAAATTTTTTGGATGATTCTGGATGGTTCTGGTTCTAGTATGTGAAACGGAAAAGAGTGTCTCTCTACCTACTTTGTCCATCCCCTGCATAATTTTGTATGTCTCAATCATGTCCCCCCTCAGGCACCTCTTTTCTAGGCTGAAGAGGCCCAAATGCTGTAGCCTTTCCTCTTAGGGAAGGTGCCCCAGCCCAGCAATAATCTTAGTCACTCTCTTTTGCACCTTTTCCATTTCCACTATGTCCTTTTTGAGATGCGGTGACCAGAACTAGACACAATACTCCAGGTGTGGCCTTACCATCGATTTGTACAACGAGCATTATAATATTAGCCGTTTTGTTGTCAATACCTTTTCTAATGATCCCAAGCATAGAATTGGCCTTCTTCACTGCTGCCACACATTGGGTTGACACTTTCATCAACCTGTCCACCACCACCCCAAGATCTCTCTCCTGATCTGTAACAGACAGCTCAGAACCCATTAGCCTATATGTGGAGTTTTGATTTTTTGCCCCAATGTGCCTGACTTTACACTTACTGACACTGAAGCGCATCTGCCATTTTGCTGCCCATTCTGCCAGTCTGGAGAGATCATTCTGGAGCTCCTCACAATCACTTCTGGTATTCACCACTCAGAAAAGTTTGGTGTCGTCTGCAAACTTAGCCACCTCACTGCTCCCCCCTGTCTCCAGGTCATTTATGCAGAGGTTGAAAAGCACCGGTCCCAGGACAGATCCTTGGGGCACACTGCTTTTCACCTCTCTCCATTGTGAAAATTGCCCATTGACACCCACTCTCTGTTTCCTGGTCTTCAACCACCTCTCAGTACAGGAGAGGACCTGCCCTCTAATTCCCTGACTGGAGTTTTCTCAGTAGTCTGTGGTGAGCAACCGTGTAAAACGCTTTCTGAAAGTCCAGATATATAATGTCTATGGGTTCACCCGCATCCACATGCCTGTTGATCTTTTCAAATAATTCTAAAAGGTTTGTGAGGCAAGGCTTACCCTTACAGAAGCCATGCTGATTCTCCCTCAGCAAGGCCTGTTCATCTATGTGTTTTGAGATCCTATCTTTGATGAGGCATTCCACCATCTTACCCGGTATAGATGTTAGGCTGACTGGCCTATAGTTTCCCGGGTCCCCCCTCTTTCCCTTTTTAAAGATAGGCGTGACATTTGCTATCCTCCAATCCTCTGGCACCGTGGCCGTTTTGAGGGACAAGTTGCATACCTTAGTCAAGAGATCTGCAACTTCATTCTTCAATTCCTTAATAACTCTTGGGTGGATGCCATCAGGGCCCGGTGACTTATTGATCTTTAATTTATCAATGAGGTCTGAAACATCTTCTCTCTTAACCTCTGTCTGACTTAATTCCTTGGTCAGGAGGGGCCGTTCGGGCAGCGGTATCTGCCCAAGGTCTTCTGCTGTGAAGACAGATGCAAAGAACTCATTCAATTTCTCTGCCATCTCTAAGTCTCCTTTTATCTCCCCTTTCCCTCCCTCACCATCCAGAGGGCCAACCGCTTCTCTTGCGGGTTTCCTGCTTCTAACATATTTGAAGAAGCTTTTATTATTCCCCTTAATGTAGCTGGCCATGTGTTCCTCATAGTCTCGCTTGGCCTCCCGTATCACCTTCTTACATTTCTTTTGCCACAGTTTATGTTCCTTTTTATTCTCCTCATTAGGGCAAGACTTTCATTTACAGAAGGAAGCTTCCTTGCCCTTCACAGCATCTCTAAATAGAAAATAGAAAAATAGAAAGTGGGTGTCAATGGGCAATTTCAAGAATGGAGAGAAGTGAAAAGCGGTGTGCCCCAAGGATTTGTCCTGGGACCGGTGCTTTTCAACCTCTTCATAAATGATCTGGAGACAGGGTTGAGCAGTGAAGTGGCTAAGTTTGCAGACGACACCAGACTTTTCTGGGTGGTGAAGACCAGAAGTGATTGTGATGAGCTCCAGAAGGATCTCTCCAGACTGGCAGAATGGGCAGCAAAATGGCAGAAGCGTTCGAATATTGGTAAGTGTAAAATCATGCACCTTGGGGCATAGAATCAAAACTTCACATGTAGGCTGATGGGTTCTGAGCTGTCTGTGACAGATCAGGAGAGAGATCTTGGGGTGGTGGTGGACAGGTCGATGAAAGTGTTGACCCACTGTGCGGCGGCAGTGAAGAAGGCCAATTCTATGCTTGGGATCATTAGAAAAGGTATTGAGAACAAAACAGCTAATATTATAATGCCGTTGTACAAATCGATGGTAAGGCCACACCTGGAGTATTGTGTCCAGTTCTGGTCGCCACATCTCAAAAAAGACACAGTGGAAATGGAAAAGGTGCAAAAGAGAGCAACTAGGATGATGACTGGGCTGGGGCACCTTCCTTATGAGGAAAGGCTACGGCGTTTGGGCCTCTTCAGTCTAGAAAAGAGGCGCCTGAGGGGGGACATGATTGAGACACCTTGTCACCCGCAGGAACTCCCTTCCAGCCACTTGTGACAGTTCCTTCGAATAAAGTTGACTCCCTGCAGTCCAAGCTGGTGCCTGTGTCTCTGTGGGTCCTGCTGGTGGGGTGTAACTGGTCAATGGCATCTCCTGGGGGAAGGGGAGGCCTGCTTAGGGGGGTAGGCCAAGTGCAGGTTGGAGGGAAGGCAGGTCGATTTTGGACGCTCTCCACACACATCAACCTGGGTGTTTGGGTTTCACGCTCCTTGCATGGCTTCCTGTGTCGTTGTCACCCTCTCCCCCCCCAGGACAGGGGTAATTCTTCTGATTCCATGTAGTGTCTCTAAGGTCCAAGGTGTCCATGGGTGAAAATCTCCAAGATAAATTGGAGTACTGGCATAAGAACATAAGAACAGCCCCACTGGATCAGGCCATAGGCCCATCTAGTCCCATCTTCCTGTATCTCACAGCAGCCCACCAAATGCCCCAGGGAGCACACCAGATAACAAGAGACCTGCATGCTAGTGCCCTCCCTTGCGTCTGGCATTCTGACACAACCCATTTCTAAAATCAGGAGGTTGCGCATACACATCATGGCTTGTACCCCATCATGGATTTTTCCTCCAGGCCACACCTGGAGTATTGTGTCCAGTTCTGGTCGCCGCATCTCAAAAAAGACATAGTGGAAATGGAAAAGGTGCAAAAGAGAGCGACTAAGATGATTACGGGGCTGGGGCACCTTCCTTATGAGGAAAGGCTACAGCGTTTGGGCCTCTTCAGCCTAGAAAAGAGGCGCCTGAGGGGGGACATGATTGAGACATACAAAATTATGCAGGGGATGGATATGGAGATGCTCTTTACACTCACATAACACCAGCTTGCGATAGGAAGCCTGGACCTCCGGGGTGAACTCCTTGCCAAAGTGGGCTGCCTAGCGGATGATGCCTAGTCTCAATGTAACAACTGACCCCAGGTAACAGCCAAGTCACAAGGCCTTCCCTGAACGTACTAGGCCAGGCACTCGCCACCAATTTCTGCCACATTGACCTTGGCCCAAAGGCTAGTGATGAGCTTCTTCTCGTCACCAGACCAGTGCACCATGGTGGAGGATGGAGGGTCAGGAAGGTCACTCGGCTGTGCAGCAGAAGTGTCTGAGCTGAGCAGAGGTCTCAGCAAGGTCTTTATACCCTGTGCCAAAGCTCCTCCTCACTCCAGGTGGGTGCAGTCATTGGGTGGAGCTATGAGCGGGGCGGGGGGGGGGGAACCATGGCTTGGTGGAGCTGGGGAGAAGCAGGCAGCCTGTCCTGGGGTGTGGCTCTCTCTGGGGAGCAGGAGGTCCAGATAGCAAAGCCGGTTGCAGCCACCTCCAT
The DNA here is from genome assembly GCF_035046505.1 of Tiliqua scincoides. Classification (NCBI taxonomy): domain Eukaryota; kingdom Metazoa; phylum Chordata; class Lepidosauria; order Squamata; family Scincidae; genus Tiliqua; species Tiliqua scincoides. The sequence continues at coordinate 20,224 of NW_027101457.1, read as the reverse complement.
TGCCAGCAGGGTTTATCAGTCCTGGAACGAGCAGCACTGGAAAGATCTGTCCACAACATGGCAGGGAAAGAGGCCCTCTTTGCCTGGGGCTGATAGCAGGGTGCCACCCATGGGTGACAAAGGCATCTTGTGTCAACGGACACAGGGGAGCGCCCACTGCAGCCGGTCCTCATTCACTTGGGCTCATGTGACCCAGTATTCCTGACCTGAGGCCCAGGCCAAGCTCAGCCCACCAAGATGGCCCCCAAATGGGTGTTTGCATTCTCAAAACCCTAACATAAGAACATAAGAACAGCCCCACTGGTTCAGGCCACAGGACCATCTAGTCCAGCTTCCTGTATCTCACAGCGGCCCACCAAATGCCCCAGGGAGCACACCAGATAGCAAGAGACCTCATTCTGGCGCCCTCCCTTGCATCTGGCATTCTGACATGGCCCATTTCTAAAATCAGATGGCGCATACACATCATGGCTTGTACCCCGTAATGGATTCTTCCTCCAGAAACTTGTCCAATTCCCTTTTAAAGACGTACAGGCCAGTTGCCATCACCGCATCCTGTGGCAAGGAGATCCACAGGCCAACCACACGCTGAGTAAAGAAATATTTTCTTTTGTCTGTTCTAACTCTCCCAACACTCAATTCTAGTGGATGTCCCCTGGTTCTGGTGTTGTGTGAGAGTGTAAAGAGCATCTCCCTATCCATCCCCTGCATAATGTTGTATGTCTCAATCATTTCCCCCCTCAGGCATCTCTTTTCTAGACTGAAGAGGCCCAAACGCCGCAGCCTTTCCTCATAAGGAAGGTGCCCCAGCCCAGTCATCATCCTAGTTGCTCTCTTTTGCACCTTTTCCATTTCCACTGTGTCTTTTTTGAGATGTGGCGACCAGAACTGGACACAATACTCCAGGTGTGGCCTTACCATCGATTTGTACAACGGCATTATAATACTAGCCGTTTTGTTCTCAATACCCTTCCTAATGATCCCAAGCATAGAATTGGCCTTCTTCACTGCCGCTGCACATTGAGTAGACACTTTCATCGACCTGTCCACCACCACCCCAAGATCTCTCTCCTGATCTGTCACAGACAGCTCAGAACCCATCAGCCTACATGTGAAGTTTTGATTCTATGCCCCAAGGTGCATGATTTTACACTTACCGATATTCAAAATCTTCTACCATTTTGCTGCCCATTCTGCCAGTCTGGAGAGATCCTTCTGGGGCTCTTCACAATCACTTCTGGTCTTCACCACTGGGAAAAGTTTGGTGTCGTCTGCAAACTTAGCCACGTCACTGCTTAAGCCTGTCTCCATGCACTGATTCATGCGGGTTCCAGCGGATGGAGCCTGCCTCAGGTGGTTCTAGGAGGGATTTCCCTCTCCACACCCACTTCCCATTCCCTTTGCTCGGAGCAGCAGCAAATTCGGACCTGCCTGCTGCCCCCCCCATGTCATTTCCCAACATTTCCCTTTGAAAATTAGGTTCTTTAGCTCAGCCAATTGCACTGCTCTCGCCCAAGGGGAAGGCGCCTCCATGGGACTCCCCACAGCCAGCCCTCCTCCACTACGCAGGGCTTGAAAAGGTATTGAGAACATAAGAACATAAGAACAGCCCCACTGGATCAGGCCATAGGCCCAACTAGTCCAGCTTCCTGTATCTCACAGCGGCCCACCAAATGCCCCAGGGAGCACACCAGACAACAAGAGACCTCATCCTGGTGCCCTCCCTTGCATCTGGCATTCTGACATAACCCATTTCTAAAATCAGGAGGATGCGCATACACATCATGGCTTGTACCCCGTAATTGATTTTCCTCCAGAAACTTGTCCAATTCCCTTTTAAAGGCGTCCAGGCTAGACGCCATCATCACATCCTGTGGCAAGGAGTTCCACAGACCGACCACACGCTGAGTAAAGAAATATTTTCTTTTGTCTGTTCTAACTCTCCCAACACTCAATTTTAGTGGCTGTCCCCTGGTTCTGGTGTTATGTGAGAGTGTAAAGAGCATCTCCCTATCCACTCTGACCATCCCCTGCATAATTTTGTATGTCTCAATCATGTCCCCCCTCAGGCGCCTCTTTTCTAGGCTGAAGAGGCCCAAACGCTGTAGCCTTTCCTCATAAGGAAGGTGCCCCAGCCCCGTAATCATCTTAGTCGCTCTCTTTTGCACCTTTTCCATTTCCACTATGTCTTTTTTGAGATGCGGCGACCAGAACTGGACACTATCCTCCAGGTGTGGCCTGGAGGAAAAATCCATGATGGGGTACAAGCCATGATGTGTATGCGCAACCTCCTGATATTAGAAATGGGTTATGTCAGAATGCCAGATGGAAGGGAGGGCACCAGGATGAGGTCTCTTGCTATCTGGTGTGCTCCCTGAGGCATTTGGTGGGCCGCTGTGAGATACAGGAAGCTGGACTAGATGGGCCTATGGCCTGATCCAATGGGGCTGTTCTTATGTTCTTATGCCAGTACTCCAATTTATCTTGGAGATTTTCACCCATGGACACCTTGGACCTTAGAGACACTACATGGAATCAGAAGAATTACCCCTGTCCTGGGGGAGGGGGGAAAGAGGGTGACAATGACACAGGAAGCCATGCAAGGAGCGTGAAACCCAAACACCCAGGTTGATGTGTGTGGAGAGCGTCCAAAATCGACCTGCCTTCCCTCCAACCTGCACTTGGCCTACCCCCCTAAGCTGGCCTACCCCCCTAAGCAGGCCTCCCCTTCCCCCAGGAGATGCCATTGACCAGTTACACCCCACCAGCAGGACCCAAAGAGACACAGGCACCAGCTTGGACTGCAGGGAGTCAACTTTATTCGAAGGAACTGTCACAAGTGGCTGGAAGGGAGTTCCTGCGGGTGACAAGGTGGCCGGGAGGCAGCTGGTTCCCCTCAATGGTACTGACGTCCCAGAGCGTGGCTCACGGCACCCACCAGCTTGCGATAGGCAGCCTGGACCTCCGGGGTGAACTCCTTGCCAAAGTGGGCTGCCTAGCCGATGACGATGATAATGTTGCCCAGAAGCTGGAAGAGAAGAGGAGGCCATGAAGACGTCTGCTTGTGGAGCCTGAGGCCTGCCCTGCCCCACAGCTGTCTGCCTCGCTTGCCCTGCACGGAGCCGCAGCCAGCCACAAGCTGCTCCTTTTGGGGAGAGCTGGAGGGGGGAGGACGGCTGGGCTTCCCCACCCAAAAAGTCCAGGAGTGGGGCTTTCTCAGGGTGGCGTTCTTGAGGGGTGACTAGGCTCCCTTCACAGCCAGGCCTCCCACTCAGTGGACGGAGCCAGACATGTGCAGGTGTTTCCTCTACTCCAAAGAGTAGCATGTGAATGGACACCGAAGGCCCAGGGAGGCTCTGGCTCTCCATCCGGCCACTTTATGTCATCCTTAGCTTGCAACAGCCAGCACCGCTGTGAGAGTGTTAGTTTGGAAAAAAGCCCCAGGGAAGTTAGAAGGGAGCGCAGAAGAAAGTGCAAAGGACGGCCGGAGCAAACCGCCTCCTGCCTGGGTTCTCCACTAAGCCTCACTGAGGTCACAGGCGGAGTCATTCCTCCCCGCCCCCCACCCCAACCGGCCAGGAAAGCAACACCTAGCACAGAAGTGCACCGTGGTTCTTCTGCCTCTCACGTGCACACACACCTCAACCCTCTTGTTGTTGAACCCCCGTGGATTTGTGGAGCACTCAACCCACCCCAGACTAAGTCCGGCGGAGAACGTTGGGGGTGTTAAGCATCACCCTTCACAGACGAGAGGGGGAGCTTGTGGTTGTGGTGACAGCTGGGCCAGCGAGGAGTAGGACCCGGCCACCCTTTTCCTCCCTCAATCAAGGCAAGCTGCCTAGCAAGGGGGGCACCTCACCCTGAAGTTCTCGGGGTCCACACGCAGCTTTTCACGGTGCAGGACACTCAGCTTGGCAAACGTCTCCTTGGTGTTGTCCAGGTTCTTGATGGCATCTCCAAAGGAGGTGAGCACCTTCTTGCCATGCTCTTTGACCCTGGCATTGGCAAGGATGCTGTCAGCACTGGAAATGTTCCCAAAGTGGCCAAAGAACCTCTGGGTCCAGGGGTACACAATCAGGAGGCTGCAGGTAGGGAGAGAGAAAGGCACACAGGGGTTAGGTTTCGGGGGCGGGGAGGAGGAGGCACTCCCAACTGACCCCAGGTAACAGCCAAGTCACAAGGCCTTCCCTGAACTTACTAGGCCAGGCACTCGCCACCAATTTCTGCCACATTGACCTTGGCCCAAAGGCTAGTGATGAGCTTCTTCTCGTCTCCAGTCCAGTGCACCATGGTGGAGGATGGAGGGTCAGGAAGGTCACTCGGCTGTGCAGCAGAAGTGTCTGAGCTGAGCAGAAGTCTCCTCAGCAAGAACATATCCACAATCACTTCTGGTCGTCACCACTGGGAAAAGTTTGGTGTCGTCTGCAAACTTAGCCACGTCACTGCTTAAGCCTGTCTCCATGCACTGATTCATGCGGGTTCCAGCGGATGCAGCCTGCATCAGGTGGTTCTAGGAGGGATTTCCCTCTCCACACCCACTTCCCATTCCCTTTGCTCCGAGCAGCAGCAAATTCGGACCTGCCTGCCGCCCCCCCATGTCATTTCCCAACATTTCCCTTTGAAAATTAGGTTCTTTAGCTCAGCCAAATGCACTGCTCTCGCCCAAGGGGAAGGCGCCTCCATGGGACTCCCCACAGCCAGCCCTCCTCCACTACGCAGGGCTTGAAAAGGTATTGAGAACATAAGAACTTAAGAACATAAGAACATAAGAACAGCCCCACTGCTTGTACAAATCTATGGTAAGGCCACATCTGGAGTATGGTGTCCAGTTCTGGTCGCCACATCTCAAAAAGTACATAGTGGAAATGGAAAAGGTGCTAAAGAGAGCGACTAAGAAGATTACGGGGCTGGGGCACCTTCCTTATGAGGAAAGGCTACGGCGCTTGGGCCTCTTCAGCCTAGAAAAGAGGCGCCAGAGGGGGGACATGATTGAGACATACAAAATTATGCAGGGGATAGACAGAGTGGATAGGGAGATGCTCTTTACACTCTCACATAACACCAGAACCAGGGGACAGCCACTAAAATTGAGTGTTGGGAGAGTTAGAACAGACAAAAGAAAATATTTCTTTACTCAGTGTGTGGTCGGTCTGTGGAACTCCTTGCCACAGGATGTGATGATTGCGTCTAGCCTGGATGCCTTTAAAAGGGAATTGGACATGTTTCTGGAGGAAAATTCCATTACGGGGTACAAGCCATGATGTGTATGCGCAACCTCCTGATTTTAGAAATGGGTTATGTCAGAATGCCAGATGCAAGGGAGGGCACCAGGATGAGGTCTCTTGTTATCTGGTGTGCTCCCTGGGGCATTTGGTGGGCCGCTGTGAGATAAAGGAAGCTGGACTAGATGGGCCTATGGCCTGATCCAGTGGGGCTGTTGTTATGTTGTATATTCTTAATGTGCATCTAGAAGCTGGACTAGATGGGCCTTTGGCCTGATCCAGTGGGGCTGTTCTTATGTTCTTATAAGGAAGGTGCCCCAGCCCCGTAATCATCTTAGTCGCTCTCTTTTGCACCTTTTCCATTTTCTCTATGTCCTTTTTGAGATGTGGCGACCAGAACTGGACACAATACTCCAGGTGTGGCCTTACCATAGATTTGTACAATGTCTTTATAATATTTACCCCTGAGGGCTATTTACCCCTGTGGGCTGGGGTATAAGAGTAGGCCCTCAGTTTGGCTGTACTTGTCATTAGAGGCGACTAAACAGCCACCGGGTAAATGGGACTCGTCAACCTGGAAAGGCAGCTCATCTGAGAGAAGGAAAACTCTGACCCCAAACCTCCACTGCCTTGTGGCTACATCCAGTTGTGGAAATCTGGAGCCGGAGTCCCTGCCTCAAGGCAAAATCCAGAGCCGGAGTCCCTGAGGCAGTTCATGGCTGAACACAGTCATGTTCTGGCAACTCCTGCAACGCCGCTGGAACCAACCGTATTGGCCTCTGCCTTTCCATTGGACCATTTCAGCGACATGGAGAGGGGGGATTTGCTGCATGGGTAACAGCCTGTTACCCTCTCTCTCGATACCTTTCTCTCTCTGTTACCTTTCTCTCGATACCGAGCTAAACAAGCGCATCAGTAAAGCAGCTACCACATTTTCCAGACTCACAAAGAGAGTCTGGTCCAACAAGAAGCTGACGGAACATACCAAGATCCAGGTCTACAGAGCTTGCGTCCTGAGTACACTTCTGTACTGCAGCGAGTCATGAACTCTTCTCTCACAACAGGAGAGGAAGCTGAATGCTTTCCACATGCGCTGCCTCCGATGCATTCTTGCCATCACCTGGCAGGACAAAGTCCTGGAACGTGCTGGAATCCCTAGCATGTATTCACTGCTGAAACAGAGACGCCTGCGTTGGCTCGGTCATGTCGTGAGAATGGATGATGGGCGGATCCCAAAGGATCTCCTCTATGGAGAACTCATGCAAGGAAAGCGCCCTACAGGTAGACCACAGCTGCGATACAAGGACATCTGCAAGAGGGATCTGAAGGCCTTAGGGATGGACCTCAACAAGTGGGAAACCCTGGCCTCTGAGCGGCCCGCTTGGAGGCAGGCTGTGCAGCATGGCCTTTCCCAGTTTGAAGAGACACTTTGCCAACAGTCTGAGGCTAAGAGGCAAAGAAGGAAGGCCCATAGCCAGGGAGACAGACCAGGGACAGACTGCACTTGCTCCCAGTGTGGAAGGGATTGTCACTCCCGGATTGGCCTTTTCAGCCACACTAGACGCTGTGCCAGAACCACCTTTCAGAGCGCGATACCTTAGTCTTCCGAGACTGAAGGTTGCCAATACAGAACAGCCTGTCCTCCATACCTACTTTACCCAGGCTTCGCGCACTGGAGAGGACACTCTGTTCCAGAACCACCATTCAGAGCGTGACACCATAGTCTTCCGAGACTGAAGGATGCCAACAGCACTTTATAATATTAGCCGTTTTGTTCTCAATACCCTTCCTAATGATCCCAAGCATAGAATTGGCCTTCTTCACTGCCGCCGCACATTGGGTCGACACTTTCATCGACCTGTCCACCACCACCCCAAGATCTCTCTCCTGATCTGTCACAGACAGCTCAGAACCCATCAGCCTATATGTGAAGTTCTGAATCTTTGCCCCAATGTGCATGGCTTACTCTCTGTTCCTCAATCAGTTCCTCATCCTCTAATTCCCTGACTGTGCAGTTTCCTCAGCAGCCTTGGTGAGGGGTCCGTGTCTAAAGCCTTCTGAGAGTCCAGATATATAATATTCACGGGTTCTCCCACATCCACATGCCTGTTGACCTTTTCAAAGAATTCTAAAAGATTCATGACTCACTTGCTTGTCGCATGCAGTTCCTGTTCTGTGAGGGGTACTGCCATGCCAAGTTCCTGGCTGGCATGTGGCAAAGCAGGCAAAAGCACACTGGCGACAGTCGCCTTTGTGTCTCCTGCTCATCTTGATTGCTTTCCTGCTTCTTGTGCCCATTTTTGACTAGCAACTCCTGTTTCTATTTGGCATGACCTGGGTGCTCCTTCAGCCTCGTCTGTGTTGTCTCAGGTCCCATCAGGGATATCGCAGCCAGGCACTGTGTCCCCCACCACGTCCCCTCTCCCTTGCACCAGAATCCCACCCCAAGGGCACGTGTGACCCTCCAGCACAGTGGCTCAGGGGGCTCTGGAGACTATCATCTTCACCAGCCTGTGCCAGGTTGCCTCACCAAGGCCTCCAGAGGAATGGTTCCTCCTGCTCCACAGTGATGCCAACCTTGCCCCAGAAGGGTCTCCTGATGTCCAGCAGACTGGGCCCACAAGCCCTGAAGAACAGGGTTGGCTTTCCTCACCCAAAGCTGGCTCCATCACTCCTAGCGCCCCCATGGCGGTGGTGGCCCACCAACTCTGCCACTGACCTGAGCAGGATTGGCTTTCAGTTGCCACCAAGAGACTCTTCCTGGCTTTGCCGCAACAGACAATCCAGGCAGCTGCTGCCGCTGCCACTCCTTGAATCCCTTGCTGTTTAACCTGCCAACAAGAATGGAACACCACACCACCCAAGAGGCCATGCCAATGCAGAGCAGCACCTTCTCTGGATGGGAAGGCTGCCTCCAAGCAAAGCCCCTCCAAGGCACAGGCGCACACAACCCCATATCCACAGGCCCCTAGGATCTTCCAGTTAGGGCCAGGGCAACCAAGGAAGAGGTGCATGGCAGGATTTTGGTGCTGAGCTGCCATCTGGTGGGAATGTTGGGAAGTGCAAGAAGGGTTGCTGGTCTCCAGAGGCTTCTGGGATTGTCCACAGGATGCAGTCAACTCTCTCCGTGGTCACAGTCAGTGACGTCGCTAGGGGAGTGCGGGGGGTGCGGGCCGCACCGGGTGAAGCGTCGGGGGGTGACGCACCATAAGAACATAACAACATAAGAACAGCCCCACTGGATCAGGCCACAGGCCCATCTAGTCCAGCTTCCTGTATCTCACAGCGGCCCACCAAATGCCCCAGGGAGCACACCAGATAACAAGAGACCTGCAAGGCTTCCTGGGGATTGTAGTTAAGAACATAAGAGCAGCCCCACTGGATCAGGCCATAGGCCCATCTAGTCCAGCTTCCTGTATCTCACAGCGGCCCACCAAATGCCCAGGGAGCACACCTGTTAACAAGAGACCTGCAAGGCTTCCTGGGGATTGTAGTTAAGAACATAAGAGCAGCCCCACTGGATCAGGCCATAGGCCCATCTAGTCCAGCTTCCTGTATCTCACAGCGGCCCACCAAATGCCCCAGGGAGCACACCAGACAACAAGAGTCATGCATCCTGGTGCCCTCCCTTGCATCTGACATAGCCCATTTCTAAAATCAGGAGGTTGCACATGGCTTGTAACCCCTAATGGATTTTTCCTCCAGAAACTTGTCCAATCCCCTTTTAAAGGTATCCAAGTCAGATGCTGTCACCACATCCTGCAGCAAAGAGTTCAACAGACCAACCACAGGCTGAGTAAAGAAATATTTTCTTTTGTCTGTTCTAACTCTCCCAACACTCAATTCTAGTGGATGTCCCCTGGTTGTGGTGTTATGTCAGAGTGTAAAGAGCATCTTTCTATCACCTTATCCTTTCCATGCATAATTTTGTATGTCTTAATCATTTCCCCCCTCAGGCTTCTCTTTTCTAGACTGAAGAGGCCCAAACGCCGCAGCCTTTCCTCATAAGGAAGGTGCCCCAGCCCAGTAATCATCTTAGTCGCTCTCTTTTGCACCTTTTCCATTTCCACCTTTTTGAGATGTAGCAACCAGAACTGGACACAATACTCCAGGTGTGGCCTTACCATCGATTTGTACAACGGCATTATAATATTAGCCTTTTGTTCTCAATACCCTTCCTAATGATCCCCAGCATAGAATTGGCCTTCTTCACTGCTGCCGCACATTGGGTTGACACTTTCATCGACCTGTCCACCACCACCCCAAGATCTCTCTCCTGATCTGTCACAGACAGCTCAGAACCCATCAGCCTACATGTGAAGTTTTGATTCTATGCCCCAATGTGCATGACTTTACACTTACATTGAAATGCATCTGCCATTTTGCTGCCCATTCTGCCAGTTTGGAGAGATCCTTCTGGAACTCCTTGTAATGGAAGATCAGAAGATCATCAGGTGGATGTTGTGGTGTTGACAGTGATCCCATGTTTTGACACCTATTTGATAGCTCTGGGAAGGGCAGGGCTGGCTCCACAGCTGTAATCAATCAAGGCCCATGGAAACCTGGTTGGACACCTGAGCTTCATTTGACCATGATGGGGCTTTGAATGAGCTAAGGAGGTAGCTCACAGCTGAGCTGCATTTGCACTTAACGGGACACAAAGGATAAAAGGCAGCTTCAGAAGAACCAAAGAAGCGGGACGCTGACCCAGAGGGAGACACTACCTGACCCCGAGGGAACCAGACCAAGAGGGCTACCTGACCCAGACCTACAGGAGAAGTGGACTGCCAGGACTCTGCTGGAGGACACAGAAGACTGGGAAGACAGGACTGTGCTTTGGAAACCGGATTGGACTTGAATTGGAGGCTTCAGACCTTTACCCACTGAGTTAAGTGGAGTTTTGGGGAGGGAAACCCTCTGGACAAGAGGACTTGCAGGGAGTGTCTGTGTTCATAGCAATAAATTTGGGTAGTTGCTATAGATAAGGAGTTCTGCATTCATTCCTTTGCACACCACAGCGGTTGTTCTAGAGCAGGGGTCAGGGAACTTTTTTACCTCTTACCCCCCAAAAAATTTATAAACGCAGACGTTACCCCCTTGATTTGAAAGTAAGGAAATCATACATCCAATAACATTTTGAATTCAAATACTGTATTTAAAATTACTTTGAAAGCTTCAACTTACTTGAAAACTTCAGGTTTTGGAGAAATGATGTTGCTTCATCTTGGATACGAGATCATCAATATTGGGACAAGACACAGGCAGGGGGGTGCAAGACACAGAAATTTGGCATTTGTTAAAGCTGTGTTAAGCACCAGGTCATACACTTCACCCTCAGGTCCAGCACCCCACTTTGGACTGCACATGATGACAATGACCACCAGGCCCCCCGACCCCTCTCCTCCAAACAGCACACCCCCTAGCAAACTTTTCAACTTGCCCCCCCCCCGGAGGACAGTATCTTCGCAAGTCTTTTGCATACAACAGAATCCCCCATACAGAGGTGTAGCTGCCCCAGTATAGGTAGCCAGTAGCCAAGTGATGCCTCAGTATAGGTAGTCAGTAGCCAGATGACCCCCCAGTATAGGTAGTCAGTAGCCAGATGACCCCCCAGTATAGGTAGTTAGTAGCCCGGTGATCCCCCAGTATAGTTAGTCAGTAGCCAGATGACCCCCCAGTATAGGTAGTTAGTAGCCCGGTGATCCCCCCAGTATAGGTAGTCAGTAGCCAGATGACCCCCCAGTATAGGTAGTTAGTAGCCCGGTGATCCCCCCAGTATAGGTAGCCCAACGATGCCCCCAATAAAAATAAATAAACAATACTCACCTTACCTCGATCCCACGTCGGTCGGCGCGGCTTTTCTTCTTCCTCCCGCTCTGTCCGCTCGGCGGGAGACACTGACGGCCCGGCGCTGTGTGATGACATCATCACTACAGCGCCGGGCAGCTCCAGTCTCCCGCACAGAGCGGAGAGAGCGGGCGGCTGCGATACACGCAGGCTGTGGATACAGCCTGAGTGTATCGCCTGCTCCCTTCCGCTCACCGCATCTGAAGGTGAGCGGAAGGGAGCAGGGCAGCGGGCGGTGTGCACACAGCGCACCAGCCCGCTGCCGGCCCCCTGGAGCGGGTGGAGAGCGGGTGCGCTGACTCCCTCCGCTACCTCCCCGCCCGGCGCCCGCACACCTCCCCGCCCGGCGCCAGCGCAACCTCCTCATTACCCCCAGATTTTCACTTTTACCCCATTTGGGGTAATTTACCCCTGTTCCCCGACCACTGTTCTAGAGATAAAGAGGGTGTTAATTAGCCAAAAAGCGGGCATTAGAAGGGAGTTGAGATATTTGGACGGGACAAATTGGCATAGTCGGCAGGATTCGAAAATTAGGATAGGACACTCCTCACAATCATGTCTGGTCTTCACCACTCGGAAAAGTTTGGTGTCGTCTGCAACTTTGCTACCTCACTGCTCAACCCTGTCTCCAGGTCATTTATGAAGAGGTTGAAGAGCACCGGTCCCAGGACAGATCCTTGGGGCACACCGCTTTTCACTTCTCTCCATTGTGAAAATTGCCCTTTAACACCCCCTCTGTTTCCTGGTCTTCAACCAGGTCTCAATTCAGCAGAGGACCTGGCCTCTGATTCCCTGACTGGAGTTTTCTCAGCAGCCTTTGGTGAAGGACTGTGTCGAACGCCTTCTGAAAGTCCAGATATAGAATGTCTATGGGTTCTCCCGCATCCACATGCCTGTTGACCTTTTCAAAGAATTCTATAAGGTTCGTGAGGCAAGACTTACCCTTACAGAAGCCATGCTGATTCTCCCTCAGCAAGGCCTGTTTGTGTTTTGAGATCCTATCTTTGATGAGGCATTCCACCATCTTACCCGGTATAGATGTTAGGCTGACGGCCTATAGTTTCCCGGGTCCCCCCTCTTTCCCTTTTTAAAGATAGGTGTGACATTTGCTATCCTCCAATCTTCTGGCACCGAGGCCATTTTGAGGGACAAGTTAGTCAAGAGATCAGCAACTTCATTCTTCAATTCCTTAATAACCCTTGCGTGGATGCCATCAGGGCCCGGTGACTTATTGATCTTTAGTTTATCAATGAGATCTGAAACATCTTCTCTTTTAACCTCTATCTAACTTAACTCCTTGGTCAGGAGGGGCCGTTCGGGCAGCGGTATCTGCCTGAGGTCTTCTGCCATGAAGACAGATGCAAAGAACTCATTTAATTTCTCTGCCATCTCTAAGTCTCCTTTTATCTCCCCTTTCCCTCCCTCACCATCCAGAGGGCCAACCGCTTGTCTGGCGGGTTTCCTGCTTCTAACATATTTGCGTTTATTATTCCCCTTAATGCTGCTGGCCATGCGTGCCTCATAGTCTCGCTTGGCCTCCCATATCACTTTCTTACATTTCTTTTGCCACAGTTTATGTTCCTTTTTATTCTCTTCATTAGGGAAAGACTTCCATTTATGGAAGGAAGGTTCCTTGCCCTTTATGGCTTCTCTAACTTGGCTGGTTAGCCATGCGGGCACCCTCCTGGACTTAGTGGAGCCCTTCTTCCTTTGCGGTATACACTTCCGCTGGGCCTCTATTACTGTTGTTTTAAGCAGCTTCCATGCACTCTGGAGAGATTGTACTCTTTTTACCTTCGCTTTCAACCTCCTTCTAACCAGCCTCCTCATTTGAGGGAAGTCTGCTTGTCGGAAGTCGAGGGTTTTTGTGAGAGATTTGCCTGGTATTCTTCCCCCGACATGCATGTCGAAATGGATCGCAGCATGATCACTGTTCCCTAATGGCTCCATAACATTGACATCTCTGACCAGGTCCTGTGTACCGCACAATATTAAATCCAGAGTCACCTGTCCTCTGGTGGGCTCCATGACTAGCTGCTCTAAGGCATAGTCATTTAGCATGTCAAGGGCCGCTCAGAGGCCAGGGTTTCCCACTTGTTGAGGTCCATACCTAAGGCCTTCAGATCCCTCTTGCAGATGTCCTTGTATCGCAGCTGTGGTCTACTTGTAGGGCGCTTTCCTTGCACGAGTTCTCCATAGAGGAGATCCTTTGGGATCCGGCCATCATCCATTCTCACGACATGACCGAGCCAACGCAGGCGTCTCTGTTTCAGCAGTGAATACATGCTAGGGATTCCAGCACGTTCCAGGACTGTGTTGTTTGGTACTTTGTCCTGCCAGGTGATGCCGAGGATGCGTCGGAGGCAGCGCATGTGGAAAGCGCTCAGTTTCCTCTCCTGTTGTGAGCGAAGAGTCCATGACTCGCTGCAGTACAGAAGTGTACTCAGGACACAAGCTCTGTAGACCTGGATCTTGGTATGTTCTGTCAGCTTCTTGTTGGACCAGACTCTCTTTGTGAGTCTGGAAAACGTGGTAGCTGCTTTACCGATGCGCTTGTTTAGCTCGGTATCTAGAGAAAGAGTGTCGGAGATCATTGAGCCAAGGTACACAAAGTCATGGACAACCTCCAGTTCATGCGCAGAGATTGTAATGCAGGGAGGTGAGTCCACATCCTGAACCATGACCTGTGTTTTCTTCAGGCTGATTGTCAGTCCAAAATCTTGGCAGGCCTTGCTAAAACGATCCATGAGCTGCTGGAGATCTTTGGCAGAGTGGGTAGTGACAGCTGCATCATTGGCAAAGAGGAAGTTACGCAGACATTTCAGCTGGACTTTGGACTTTGCTCTCAGTCTGGAGAGGTTGAAGAGCTTTCCGTCTGATCTGGTCCGGAGATAGATGCCTTCTGTTGCAGTTCCAAAGGCATGCTTCAGCAGGACAGCGAAGAAAATCCCAAACAAGGTTGGCGCAAGAACACAGCCCGCTTCGGATGTCAAAAGGGTTCTATATAACCTTATGTACTTAATAAACTAAAATCTATTTTACTAAGTTGTTTCATTGTCTGTTGGGGACAAAGGTTCAGAATCCTGCCTAGCCATTCAGCAAGCTACCAAGTGCTCATTGAGGTCCAGTAACTTGAGGAGTGAAGCTTTAATTGGAGAAAGCGCTCAGTGCCTGCAAGGGAGAGAATTAAGCCTAGAGGGTCTCAGTGTCCCTGGACTGAGGCACTGGCACATACAGGGTGGTGGCAGTACTAAAGGAGGGGGGGCCTTGAGGGCTTTAGGGTTCGAGAACCAAGAACTCTGAGCATCCCAAACCCCCTAAGTTTGCGACAGTCAACACTTTCATCAAGCTGTACCCCAAGATCTCTCTCCTGCTCTGTCAAAGAGAGCCCAGAACCCATAAGCCTATATGTGAAGTGTATGTGGGACCAGCCCTGCTTGCTCTGCTGTACTAGATTTCTGTGAAGCCGGGTTTGCATGTGTTACTTGGTGTCTTTGCAGCTATGCTTATTTGCAGGATGAGGTTGCCAGAAATGAAATCCATGTTGCCGTGCATGGTGGCTACATGCTGCTGCTGTCTTGTGCAAGTTGGAACCATCAGTACTTCACTATGAAAAGGAAATGGGATTGCGCTAGAAGCAAGGGATCTGTGCAAGAATGAGGCAAGCAGCACAGGTAATTGGGGTGGGGACTGGGGCAGATCTTGGTGACAGTGTCACCTGTGAGATTCGGAGCCCCGTTCCAGGCCTGACATGCCCCCCGCCCGCCCCAAGACCTAACAGGTTTATGCCTGTTCCCCAGTGCCTAACAAATCTAAGCCCCTCCTCCCTACACCACCATCTCATCCACGCATTGAGACCCCTGATCTCCGCCTGCCTAGCTGGCCCTGCGCGTGGAACAGGTAGCACTTCAGAGAACGCTACCTTTGAGGTCCTGGCTTTCAGCTTCCTGCCTAAAAGCCTAAATTTGGCCTCCAGGACCTCCCAGCTACACTTGCCCACGTCATTGGTGCCGACATGCACCACAGCCGCTACCTCTCCCCCAGCACTGTCCACTAGCCTGTCTAGACGAGAAGTGATGTCCGCAACCTTCGCACCAGGCAGGCAAGTCGCCATGCGGTCCTCACATCCATCGCAAACCCCCCTCTCTATGTTTCTAATAATTGAATCCCCCACTACAAGAAGCCCCCGACCCCCCTCCCGCCGAGGAGTATCCCGAGTGCGTTCGGATACAGGCCCATCCCCTGGAGAAGGGGTCCCCCCGGGGGATTGTTTCCCTCCACTCCAGGATGACGTCCTCCAGTCCCGAGACTTCCCACCCAGGCAGCCGAGGAGCTGCACGCCTGAGGTTGGGATGAAGCCTGATCGCCCCCAGAAGTCTCCCCACGGTCCTCCTCTGCCTGCCTGCGCTTCTCCAGGTTGCCCACCAAGGCTTCAAGGGAACGGACACGTTCCCTGAGACCCTGGAGCTCCTTGCACCGAGGACAAACCCATTACTTATGCCCCATGACTTATGTGAGAAAATGTTTCTATAAGTCTGCATCAGATTGTAAGTAAACTGCCTTTGGTCTTAACTTTGGATATGGGTTTTTGTGCCTTGGTTTGCAAGCAGCCTGGGTAGAAGACTTTAAGAGTTTTTTGCCTGAACCAACAAGAGGGGGGATCCGGGAAACTATAGGCCAGACAACCTAACATCTATACCGGGTAAGATGGTAGAACGCCTCATCAAAGATAGAATTATTATTATTATTATTAACAGTATTTATATACCGCTTTTCAACTAAAAGTTCACAAAGCGGTTTACAGAGAAAAATCAAATAACTAAATGGCGCCCTGTCCCAAAAGGGCTCACAATCTAAAAAGATGCAAAGGAATCCCAGCAGACAGCCACTAGAACAGACACTGCTGGAATCTCAAAACACATAGATGAACAGGCCTTGCTGAGGGAGAATCAGCGTGGCTTCTGTAAGGGTAAGTCTTGCCTCACAAACCGTATAGAATTCTTTGAAAAGGTCAACAGGCATATGGAAGCGGGAGAACCCGTAGCTATTATATATCTGGACTTTCAGAAGGCGTTGGACACGGTCCCTCACCAAAGGCTACTGAAAAAATTCCACAGTCAGGGAATTAGAGGTCTCTGGATTGAGACCTGGTTGAAGACCAGGAAGCAGAGAGTGGGTGTCAATGGGCAATTTTCACAATGGAGAGAGGTGAAAAGTGGTGTGCCCCAAGGATCTGTCCTGGGACCGGTGCTTTTCAACCTCTTCATAAATGACCTGGAGACAGGGGTGAGCAGTGAGGTGGCAAAGTTTGCAGACGACACCAAACTTTTTCGAGTGGTGAAGACCAGAAGTGATTGTGAGGAGCTCCAGAAGGATCTCTCCAGACTGGCAGAATGGGCAGCAAAATGGCAGATGCGCTTCAATGTCAGTAAGTGTAAGGTCATGCACATTGGGGCAAAAAAATCAAAACTTTACTTATAGGCTGATGGGTTCTGCGCTGTCTGTGACAGATCAGGAGAGAGATCTTGGGGTGGTGGTGGACAGGTCGATGAAAGTGTCGACCCAATGTGCGGCGGCAGTGAAGAAGGCCAATTCTATGCTTGGGATCATTAGGAAAGGTATTGAGAACAAAACCTAATAATATTCTAATGCCGTTGTACAAATCGATGGTAAGGCCACACCTGGAGTATTGTGTCTAGTTCTGGTCGCTACATCTCAAAAAGGACATACTGGAAATGGAAAAGGTGCAAAAGAGAGCAACTAAGATGATTACTGGGCTGGGGCACTTTCCTTATGAGGAAAGGCTACGTTTGGGCCTCTTCAGCCTAGAAAAGAGACGCCTGAGGGGGGACATGATTAAGACATACAAAATTATGCATGGGAAGGATAAAGTGGAGAGAGAGATGCTCTTTACACTGTCACATAACACCAGGGGACATCCACTAAAATTGAGTGTTGGGAGGGTTAGGACAGACAATAGAAAATATTTTACTCAGCGTGCGGTTGGTCTGTGGAACTCCTTGCCACAGGATGTGGTGATGGCGTCTGGCCTGGTTGCCTTTAAAAGGGGATTGGACAAGTTTCTGGAGGAAAAATCCATTACGGGGTACAAGCCATGATGTGTATGCGCAACCTCCTGATTTTAGAAATGGGCTATGTCAGAATGCCAGATGCAGGGGAGGGCACCAGGATGAGGTCTCTTGTTATCTGGTGTGCTCCCTGGGGCATTTGGTGGGCCGCTGTGGGATACAGGAAGCTGGACTAGATGGGCCTATGGCCTGATTCAGTGCGGTTGTTCTTATGTTCTTATGTGTTGGGCCTGCCAAGCTGACACGGAGTTCAGTATCTAGTGGAGCAGAACTCCACAGATCCCACCTCCTCCCATCCTAGTTCTTCCCCCTACCTGTGCTCTCCTGCCCTCCCCCGCCACGGAACACCTCCCCCCACCCATGAGGTCCTCGCTGCCACCCGGAGCTCTTACTTAGCTCTGGGCAGCATCCAACCAGCACTTGGCTCAGCACTGACTGGCGCTGGGCCAGTGCCAGCACTGACTCTGTGCAGGGTATTGTGAATATGCCTTACGACACATTTGCAGCATCAGCGCCAGCATTGGAGCTCAGCGCCGGTGCTGTGCATCTTCAGGATGGGGCCCTAAGATACAGCAGTCCATAATACTGAGAGTCTAAACTTCATAACGTGAGGAACATTTTCATTTAACACCATTGCTGCTTTTACATTGATGCAGTAGTTAACACAAGGCACTGCTCAGTATTTTTTTTGTTAATACCTCCAGGAACTTTTGAGCTGGGGGGAAAAACTTTTGTGAGCAAAGTATCAAGGGTCTTATGATCCTCTAGAATTCAACACTAGGAGTTGTTATAAGAAGGCATAGCCCATCTTTCCATAGCCCTACTTTTTATGCTCCTGTGCCTTCCTTGCTGCTGCAGCTGTAGCAAGCAGTATTCAGAGACCAAAAAAAACACCCAGACAGAGAAAATTGCTCAACAGGATGCTGTAACACCTGGCCTATATATCTGTTAAGGCACGGAGGTGGGTATTTTTTAAGTAAACTGAAGTGTAATGGCTATTTGTTCTGTTAGCATGGAAACATAAATTGAAAGATCAAATTAATATACTGTACAGATGAGAGCTACTCATTTCAGATCCTAATGTGCATATAATTGCCTCTTTAAAGAGACACTTTGACTATACTCATGTGAACTGACTTCTTCAAAATGATTTCTTAGATTTCTCACATCAAACATATACGAAGGACAATAGCAGCAAAAATGAACTGAATTACAACTACTCATAGAATTGTGGAATCTGCTTGCTCTAAGAAATGGAAGGCTAGTTGAGTATACAGGTTGATCCTTTACCCTTTTGAACCATCAGGCCATTTTGTGATTTCCTATTTATCTGTTGTGTAAGGTAGTACAGAAGGTAGTGAGCGTCCAAATTCATGGTAAAATGTCAATGCCAAGTACAAAAAGCTACCTTATTATTCATTAGTACCAAATTAAGGGCACAGTCCAGTGGGAAGTTCTTCTCCTATGCAAACCCAATTGAAATTTGGTTCTGTAATGTATAGCATCATTTTGATGCTGATGACAGTTATTTGTTTAATGAATGACGTTCTTCCCTACCAGGCCCATTCAGTCTTTTCTGATTTATATTCTGTCTTCTCAAAGACTATTCAAGGATTAGTGATGATGGTTCCCCTCCCCTTCCCGACTTGTGAAAGGCAGAACCTACATGATGATTGTCTGCAGGCTTTTCAGAAATTATATATTAGATATTCAGAGATTTTCCTAATGTACTTAAGTACCATAGAAAGGAGAAAACCTATGAAGAAATATAAAGCCATTTTTGCAGTAGTTATGCATTAATCCTAAATGCTTCTCTTGCTCTAAATGTATTAACAGATACATTTTTAGAACGGTTTTGGCATTGAGGAATTTCAGGTGACACAAATAAGGATAAAGGAGTTTTGAACTGTAAATGCTAAATCTGGGATTTAATTCAGTTGACATCATCCTGCTCATAAGGCCGGTCATGCGAAGATGGAGTTTGATTACTCATTTGAGAATCATTGAACTTCTCAGGCTGAAGTCATACCTTCAGCATTAATATTTTATCTTTGATAAAGAAGCTCCGCATATCACCAAAGTTACAAATTTTCCATTGGCACTTCAGTGCTAAACACACTGGACAAGATTCAGCCAAAGTGAAGCACTTGGAGGTCTCACAGCCCAGTCCTGAGCTGCCTGGAGTGCGGGGCTGCTGCACCACTGAAAATGGCTGCCATGCCGCCGCATCCTGCGCTCTCCGGGCAGCTGCCAGCAGCTCCTCAGGAGAAGGGGACTTTTGCCCCTTCCCCGTGGCTAAAGAGAGTAGCCCCGCAAGGGGGCTGCTCAATTCACCGCTAACCAAAAGGTCAGCGGTGAATCAGGAGCCTCCATGTAGGGCGGTGAGCCCAACACAGAGGCTCTGGGTCCAGTGGAGCAAAGCTCCACCGGTCCTGCCCCCCTCCCTCCCTCCCCGCTCCTCCCTAGAATGCCTCCTCACCGCCCTCTTCCCAGAATGCCTCCTCCCTGCCGTTCCTCTCCCTCTCCAGAATAACTTGTCCCCACCTCCACCCACGCTGCCACTTACCTCTCCGCTGCCTGGTGGTCCATGCAACCGCTGAGCGGCGGAACTCCGGTGGCTGACCGGTGGTGGCCTAGCACCAGCCAGAGCTGGGCTGCCTCCAGTGCCTGCCCGGCAGTAGGGCCCGCAAACGTGTAAGTAAGTGTCTGACTTTGACTGGGCCCTGCAATTCATTGGCAACCTGTACTCAGTGATTTGAGTACAAGGCATGCACAAATAAGACTGAGACATCATGCATATTTATTTGGGAGTAAGTCTCACGGAACTCAGTGGGACTTGCTTCCAAAACATTAAAAACCATGATGAGGTTGGGCTGTAAATACTGCATGCTTCAGGACTGCCGTCTGTTATTCTCTGTGCAAACAAGTATTGCCAATCCTAAGTATTGAAAACAATGAAATGGGTCCAGTGATGTGGCTACTAAAATGATACTTTGAATTTATACAGGACCTCCTCCTCCGCTGCTTCCTTGTGCCGTATGGGCCTATTCAGATCTACACCAGCTA
>NW_027101456.1:0-31894 GCF_035046505.1 Tiliqua scincoides | reverse complement strand
TTATAGCTAATCAGTGAAACTGATCTCCCAGTACAAAAGCTGGGATAAACACATAAGACGAGAAGACCCTGTGGAGCTTAAAACGACCGCTAATAAGCACCACTAATGCCCCTAGCCCATAGTTTTAAGTTGGGGCGACTTCGGAACAAAACAAAACTTCCGAGCACAGAACCACCACTTCTCACCAAGGCTAACAAGCCAAAGTACAAAGCCGACCCAGTCATACTGACCAACGAACCAAGTTACCCCAGGGATAACAGCGCTATCTTCTTCAAGAGTCCCTATCGACAAGAAGGTTTACGACCTCGATGTTGGATCAGGACACCCAAATGGTGTAGCCGCTATTAAAGGTTCGTTTGTTCAACGATTAACAGTCCTACGTGATCTGAGTTCAGACCGGAGCAATCCAGGTCGGTTTCTATCTATGACGCTTACTTCTTCAGTACGAAAGGACAAAGAAGAGAGGACCAATATTATAAACACGTCCTTAAAACTAGCTGAACAAAACTCAAGCTAAACAAAGCACCTAGAACACCCCCAGACAAGGGGTAATTATTAGGGTGGCAGAGCCAGGTGAATGCAAAAGACCTAAGATCTTTCTACTAGATGTTCAAATCATCTCCCTAATACATGAATGCATTACTCTTATATATCATTAATCCCCTATTATATATTATTCCCATCTTACTAGCTGTTGCCTTCCTTACACTACTGGAACGAAAAGTGCTCGGTTATATACAACTACGAAAAGGCCCTAACATCATTGGCCCTTATGGGCTATTACAACCATTTGCAGACGGCATTAAACTGTTTATTAAAGAACCCTTACGCCCCTCCTCTTCCTCTCCTGCCCTCTTCATCATAACCCCGACCTTAGCCCTATTTCTAGCCCTTATAATTTGAACCCCCCTCCCAATACCGGCCACCTTAGCAGACATAAACCTAGGCCTTCTCTTCATACTAGCCCTCTCAAGCATAGCAGTATATTCTATTCTATGATCAGGGTGGGCATCCAACTCAAAATACCCATTAATTGGCGCCCTACGTGCGGTAGCACAAACAATCTCATACGAGGTCACCCTGGGAATTATTTTACTAACCATTATTATCCTTACAGGGGGCTTCACTCTACAAATACTCTCAATTACACAAGAACACCAATGACTACTAATTTCATCATGACCTCTTGCCATAATATGGTTTATCTCAACACTAGCAGAAACAAACCGGGCCCCCTTTGATTTAACAGAAGGAGAATCAGAGCTTGTCTCTGGCTTTAATGTAGAGTATGCCGCTGGCCCATTCGCCCTATTTTTCCTAGCTGAATATGCAAACATCATACTAATAAATACCCTAACCTGCATCCTTTTCCTAAACCCAGGAACCTCCCTACCCCCAGACGTGTTCACAATAAACCTAATATTAAAAACAACTATCCTGACAATCATATTCTTATGAACTCGCGCCTCATACCCTCGTTTTCGTTACGACCAACTTATACACCTCTTATGAAAAAATTTCTTACCCCTAACCCTCGCTCTATTAATGTGGCATGCCTCTTTCCCAACAATATTATCAGGACTCCCCCCACAATAAACCAGGAAATATGCCCGAATCCCCAAGGATTACTTTGATAGAGTAAAACACAGGGGTTAAAATCCCCTTATTTCCTTCTTCTCGAAGCACTAGAAAAACAGGACACGAACCTGCACCAAAAGACTCAAAATCTTATGTACTTCATTATACTATTTTCTAGTAAAGTCAGCTAATTAAGCTTTCGGGCCCATACCCCGAAAATGTTGGTTAAAATCCTTCCTATACTAATGAACCCAATCATATCTTCACTGATTCTCTCAAGCGTAGCAACCGGCTCCATCATTACCCTATCAAGCACACACTGACTCCTTGCCTGAATCGGATTAGAACTAAATACCCTAGCCATTATTCCCCTTATCGCCAAACAACACCATCCCCGTGCAACTGAAGCCGCTACAAAATATTTCCTTACCCAAGCTGCTGCCTCAGCCACACTCCTATTCGCCAGCACAATCAATGCCTGATCCACCAGCACCTGAGACATTTCACAACTCACAAACCAACCTGCCTGCATCATAATAACAATAGCTCTAGCCATAAAACTAGGCCTAGCCCCCCTGCATTTCTGACTACCAGAAGTCCTACAAGGCACAACACTAAAAACAGCACTAATCATTACAACTTGACAAAAACTCGCCCCCCTCGCCCTACTTTATATAGCCGCCCCCGCTATCCACCCAAATACACTTCTAATTATAGGGCTACTGTCAACCTTGACCGGAGGGTGGGGAGGCATAAACCAAACACAGACACGAAAAATCATAGCATTCTCATCAATTGCCCACCTAGGTTGAATAGCTACAATTCTCACACTAAGCTCAAACTTAATACTCCTCAACCTATTTTTATACCTCATAATAACAACTACTGCCTTTATAATCCTTATCTTCATCACAGCAAAAAACATTAAAGATTTAACCACCTCTTGAACAATTTCCCCCTCAACCATAGCACTTATATTTTTACTACTAATATCTCTAGGAGGGCTCCCCCCGCTAACAGGCTTTATCCCAAAATGGTTAATTTTACAAGAATTAACAACCCACAACCTATCAATGACCGCAGCCCTACTTGCCCTCTCCGCTCTATTAAGCCTATTCTTTTACTTACGACTATCTTACATCACAACCCTCACAGTGTTCCCAACCACCACACAAACAACACACAAATGACGATTCCAACCTAAACTAAGTACAACCACAATCTCAACCCTCTTACTACCATCCTTACTCCTCTTACCCCTAACCCCAATGATACTTTAAGAGGCTTAGGTTAACAAAACCAAGGGCCTTCAAAGCCCTAAATAAGAGTTCAACCCTCCTAGCCCCTGAAGGCATGTAAAACTTTAACTTACATCTCCTGATTGCAACTCAGGCACTTTAATTAAGCTAAAACCTCCCAGACAGACGGGCCTCGATCCCGTAAATTTCTAGTTAACAGCTAAACGCCCCATCCAGCGGGCTTCAATCTGAGCTTCTTCTAAAAAAAGAAGCTCCGGCACACCTTTGGTGTGCTTCTCTAGATTTGCACTCTAGCGTGAATCACCACGAAGCTATTGTGATAAGAGTGGGACTGGCACCCACCTATACAGGGCTACAACCTGCCACCTACTATCGGCCATCTTACCTGTGACCATTAATCGTTGATTCTTCTCAACCAACCACAAAGATATCGGCACCTTATACTTAATCTTCGGAGCTTGAGCAGGAATAGTTGGTACAGCACTTAGCCTGTTAATTCGGGCTGAACTAAGTCAACCTGGCGCCCTGCTAGGCGATGATCAGATCTATAACGTCATTGTAACAGCCCATGCTTTTGTCATAATTTTCTTTATAGTAATGCCTGTAATAATCGGCGGGTTCGGAAATTGACTAGTCCCCCTAATAATTGGGGCGCCAGATATGGCCTTCCCACGAATAAACAACATGAGTTTTTGACTTCTCCCTCCTTCTCTATTACTGCTACTTGCATCCTCGGGGGTGGAAGCCGGGGCCGGCACCGGGTGAACCGTCTACCCTCCCTTAGCCGGGAACTTAGCCCATGCCGGGGCCTCTGTAGATCTAACCATCTTCTCCCTCCACCTCGCGGGAGTCTCCTCAATTCTTGGGGCCATTAACTTTATTACTACCTGCATCAACATAAAACCACCCTCCATAACCCAATACCAAACCCCTCTATTCGTATGATCAGTAATAATCACGGCAGTTCTACTTTTACTATCACTACCCGTCCTTGCCGCCGGTATCACAATACTACTAACAGACCGAAATTTAAACACATCTTTCTTCGATCCTGCAGGTGGGGGGGACCCAATTTTATACCAACATCTGTTTTGGTTCTTTGGTCACCCAGAAGTCTACATTTTGATTCTTCCTGGCTTTGGAATAATCTCACACATTGTAACCTATTATGCTGGAAAAAAAGAACCTTTCGGCTACATGGGTATAGTATGAGCCATAATATCTATCGGCTTCTTAGGCTTTATCGTATGAGCCCACCACATATTTACCGTTGGAATGGATGTCGATACCCGAGCATATTTCACTTCCGCCACAATAATCATCGCAATTCCAACAGGTGTAAAGGTATTTAGCTGGCTCGCAACTTTACATGGGGGCATAATCAAATGAGATGCTGCCATACTCTGGGCCCTGGGCTTCATTTTCCTATTTACTGTGGGAGGCCTAACAGGCATTGTACTTGCCAACTCATCCTTAGACATTGTTCTTCATGACACATATTACGTCGTAGCTCATTTCCACTATGTATTATCCATAGGTGCCGTATTTGCAATCATAGGAGGCTTTGTACATTGATTTCCCCTATTTTCAGGCTATACACTTCATCAAACTTGAACAAAAGTCCAATTTGGTGTCATATTTGCCGGGGTTAATCTGACCTTCTTCCCTCAACACTTCCTTGGGCTATCAGGAATGCCCCGCCGTTACTCCGACTATCCTGACGCATATACCATCTGAAATACTTTATCATCAATTGGCTCACTAATTTCTCTAGTAGCCGTAATCATAATAATGTTTATCATTTGAGAAGCATTCGCAGCTAAACGAGAAGTTTTCGCCCTAGAACTAACAAACACAAACCTAGAATGACTTCACGGCTGCCCACCCCCTTATCACACTTACGAAGAACCAACATATGTACAAACAAACTCAAGAAAGGGAGGAATCGAACCGCCTTCTACTGGTTTCAAGCCAATCACATAGCCAAGATGCTTCTTTCTCATGAGACCCTAGTAAATTTATTATGTAGCCCTGTCAGAGCTAAGTTATAGGTTAGCCCCTATGGGCCTCATGATGGCACACCCCGCTCAACTCGGATTTCAAGACGCAGCATCTCCCATTATAGAAGAGCTCTTACATTTTCATGACCACGCCATTATAATTGTCTTCTTAATTAGTGCTTTAGTATTATACATTATTTCTTTAATAATAACAACAAAGCTAACACACACAAATACCATAGACGCCCAAGAAGTAGAAATAATCTGAACAATTCTTCCTGCAATCATTTTAATCTTAATTGCCCTCCCTTCCCTTCGCATTCTCTACCTCATAGATGAAATCAACAACCCACACCTAACTGTTAAAGCTCTCGGCCACCAATGATATTGGAGCTATGAGTACACAGACTATCAAGATCTCGCATTTGACTCTTACATAATTCCCTCACAAGACCTCCCTCAAGGACACCTCCGTCTATTAGAAGTAGATCACCGAATAGTAGTTCCAATAGAATCCCCAATTCGCATACTAATCTCCGCAGAAGATGTCCTGCACTCATGGGCCGTACCCGCCCTCGGCATTAAAACAGATGCCATTCCCGGACGACTAAATCAAACAACCTTTATCACTTCTCACCCAGGCTTGTTCTATGGACAATGCTCAGAAATCTGCGGATCTAACCACAGCTTCATGCCCATTGTAGTAGAAGCAATTCCACTAAAACACTTTGAAGACTGAACCACAACAATACTCACTGCATCACTAAGAAGCTTTTATCAGCGTTAGCCTTTTAAGCTAAAGAAGGAGACAACACCTGCCCCCTTAGTGATATGCCTCAATTAAACCCTGCCCCCTGATTAATAATCCTCCTACTTTCATGAACAATCTTATTAACAATTCTCCAAACCAAAACTTTAATAATAACCTCTCAAAATCTCCCAATCCAAAACACCCCCACACCTAAAGCCTCACCTTGAAACTGACCATGAATTTAAGCTTCTTCGACCAATTTTTAAGCCCACAACTCCTTGGAATCCCCCTTATCACCCTAGCAATAATCCTGCCACCAACCCTAATTTTTACAAAAACAAGCCGACTTATCTTAAATCGGCTAGAAACGGTACAAACATGAGCAATCTTTATATTTGTAAAACAACTTATATTACCCCTAAACAAACCAGGCCACAAATGAGCCGCACTCTTAACCTCACTTATATTATTCCTTCTCCTATTCAATTTGCTAGGACTTTTCCCTTATACATTCACCCCAACTACCCAGCTATCAATAAATATGGGTTTAGCAGTACCCTTATGACTAGCAACTGTATTAATTGGCTTACGCAATCAACCAACCCTTTCATTAGGCCACCTTCTACCAGAAGGCACCCCAACCCCTCTCGTACCTGTTCTCATTATTATCGAAACAATTAGCCTACTCATTCGCCCTCTTGCACTAGGCGTTCGACTAACAGCCAACTTAACAGCAGGTCACCTGCTAATCCAACTTATTTCTACCGCCGTATTTGTAATACTACCCATAATAACTGCAACCGCAACACTAACCTTTATTGTCCTCTTACTTTTAACTATTCTAGAGGTCGCAGTAGCAATTATTCAAGCCTACGTCTTCACTTTACTATTAAGCCTATACCTACAAGAAAATACTTAATGATCCACCAAGCACATGCCTATCATATAGTAGACCAAAGCCCCTGGCCCCTAACAGGCGCAATCGCTGCCTTACTTATAACATCCGGACTCGCCGTCTGATTTCACTTCAACAATATACTATTAATGAATATCGGCCTAATTATCCTCCTTCTAACAATACTACAATGGTGGCGAGATATCACCCGTGAGGGAACCTTTCAAGGCCACCACACGGTCCCTGTACAAAAAGGCCTCCGATACGGGATAATCCTTTTTATTACATCAGAGGTCTTCTTTTTTATCGGCTTTTTCTGAGCTTTCTACCACTCAAGCCTGGCCCCAACCCCGGAGCTTGGGGGCTGTTGACCCCCTAGCGGAATTCACCCATTAAACCCATTTGAAGTACCCCTTCTAAACACAGCTGTACTCCTAGCCTCTGGTGTTACCGTAACATGAGCCCACCATTCTATTATAGAAAATAATCGAAAAGAAGCAATTCAAGCCCTTACACTAACCATTGCCTTGGGCCTTTACTTCACCGCCCTCCAAGCCATAGAATACTATGAAGCCCCTTTCGCTATTTCAGATAGCGTTTACGGGTCAACATTCTTTGTGGCAACAGGCTTCCATGGCCTCCACGTAATTATTGGATCAACTTTTTTAATTGTTTGCTTACTACGACAGATCATATATCACTTCACAACAAACCACCACTTCGGATTTGAAGCCGCCGCATGATACTGACATTTCGTAGACGTTGTATGACTGTTCCTTTACATCTCAATTTACTGATGAGGCTCTTGCTCTTTTAGTATCAACCAGTACAAGTGATTTCCAATCACTAAGCCTTAATAAAACCTTAAGAAAGAGTAATGAATATAACAACCATATTCTTAATTACAACAACCCTTATAGTTATCTTAATTACTATTAGCTTTTGATTACCACAAATATCACCAGACACAGAAAAACTCTCCCCATATGAATGCGGCTTCGACCCATTAGGAACCGCCCGTCTACCATTCTCGCTTCGATTCTTCCTAGTTGCAATCCTATTTCTTCTATTCGACCTAGAAATTGCGCTACTCCTTCCGATCCCATGAGCCATAAACCTTATACAACCAACAACCACTTTAATCTGAATATCCGCAATCATTATTCTTCTAACACTAGGCTTAATTTACGAATGATTAGCAGGGGGGCTAGAGTGGGCAGAGTAGGCAGTTAGTATAAATAAAACAACTAATTTCGACTTAGTAGCCCCAGGTTTTAACCCTGGACTGCCATATGACAACATATTTTACCTTTTCCTCTGCCTTCGTACTCGGAATTTTAGGGTTGGCCCTACACCGAACACACTTAGTTTCCGCACTACTCTGTATCGAAGCCATAATATTAGCCCTCTTTATAGCACTTACAGCATTCTCATCTACACTACAACTCCCCTCCACAAACATTTCTCCCATTCTCCTCCTTGCTTTTTCTGCCTGTGAAGCAGGAACTGGCCTCGCCTTATTAGTGGCAACCTCTCGAACACATGGCTCGGACCATCTTAAAAACCTAAACCTCTTACAATGCTAAAAATTCTTTTACCTACCCTTATATTAATTCCAACAGCCCTTCTATCAAAACAAAACATCCTTTTCACAATATACACCTCCTACTCAATACTACTTGCACTAATAAGTCTAGTCTGATTTAAGTATCCTCTAAACCCTAGCATAATATTCTCCTCTTCCTACCTAAACATTGACTCAATTTCCGCCCCATTAATAATCCTTTCCTGCTGACTTCTCCCACTAATAGCCCTAGCTAGCCAAAACCACCTCCAACACGAACCTCTTGCTCGAAAACGAAACTTTTTAGTAGTCATTACAACCCTACAAGTTGCCCTATTATTAACATTCTCCGCAACCGAATTCACCCTATTTTACATTATATTCGAAACAACATTAATTCCCACCCTCATTGTTATTACACGATGGGGAAACCAAGCCGAGCGACTTTCCGCAGGGACATACTTTCTATTTTACACACTTGCTGGATCTCTCCCCCTATTAGTTGCTATTCTATTTTTAAACACTAAATACTCCAACATTTCAATAGTAATAATAAACCTAATTCAACCAGAAACCCCCCACTCATGAACAAATAACATACTATGACTTGCCTGCTTAATCGCCTTCCTAGTGAAAATGCCTTTATATGGCCTCCACCTCTGACTCCCAAAAGCCCATGTGGAAGCCCCTATCGCTGGCTCAATGGTTCTGGCTGCAATTTTACTGAAACTCGGAGGCTACGGTATCATTCGAATCACCCCCCTACTAAACCCACTCTCAACAAAACTATACTACCCCTTTATTATTCTAGCCATTTGAGGCATCATCATAACCAGCTCAATCTGCCTACGACAAACTGACTTAAAATCTTTAATCGCTTACTCATCAGTAAGCCACATAGGCCTCGTAATTGCAGCCGCTTTGATTCAAACCCCATGAAGCCTAACAGGAGCAATTTTACTGATAATTGCCCACGGCCTTACCTCATCAATACTATTTTGTCTAGCAAACACAAACTATGAACGCACCCATAGCCGAACACTCCTTCTAGCCCGCGGCCTGCAACTTATTCTTCCTCTAACAATATCCTGGTGGCTTATAGCTAACTTAATAAATATGGCCCTCCCCCCCACAATTAATCTCACAGGCGAACTTCTAATCATAACATCATTATTCAACTGGTCCCCCCTAACAATCCTCATAACAGGAGTAGGCACTCTCTTAACAGCCACCTACTCACTTCATATATTTTTAACAACCCAACGAGGAAAGCTCCCACAACACGCTATCCAAACAAACCCGACATACACCCGAGAACACCTGCTACTGGTCCTACACATCCTCCCGATACTTATACTTATAATAAAACCCGAACTAATCATAGGCCCCCTTCCTTGTTGTCATAGTTTAACAAAAACATTAGAATGTGGATCTAAAAATAGAAGTTCAAACCTTCTTAATGACCGAGGGGTATTGTATACAAAGAACTGCTAACTCTGCGTCCTGGGATTAACCCCCCAGACTCCTCACTTTTAAAGGATCAGAGTTTAATCCATTGGTCTTAGGAGCCAAAATTCTTGGTGCAATTCCAAGTAAAAGTACATGCACAACATCCCCCACACCACCATAGCCGCTACCTTTCTATTCCTAATAATTCCCATCACAATAACCCTATACCCTCTACAAAACCAATGACACCTCTCCCATGTAAAGGTAGCTGTGCAAACAGCATTTTTTACCAGCATAATCCCCCTGTTTATCTTCATTAACTATGGACTAGAATTCACAACTACAAACATCCACTGAATCAACATCTCTAATTTTAGCATCAACATTAGCTTCATGCTAGACACCTACGCAATTACATTTTTACCCATCGCACTCTTTGTCACATGATCCATCTTGGAGTTTGCCGCATGATATATGACCTCAGACCCCTTTATCAACCGATTTTTTAAGTATCTTCTCCTATTCTTACTAGCTATATTAATTCTTGTTACCGCAAATAATATCTTCCAGCTTTTTATTGGGTGGGAGGGGGTTGGAATTATATCCTTTCTATTAATCGGGTGATGATTCTCACGTTCCGACGCAAACTCATCCGCCCTACAGGCAGTCATTTATAACCGAGTTGGGGATATTGGCCTTATCCTAACAATAGCCTGACTTGCTATAAACACAACCACCTGAGAATTTCATCAACTATTTACTAACCCAAACTCAGTCACCCTTGTCCCCCTCTTGGGTTTAATCTTAGCTGCCGCAGGAAAGTCTGCCCAATTTGGCCTTCACCCATGATTACCAGCAGCCATAGAAGGTCCTACTCCCGTCTCTGCCTTACTCCACTCCAGCACAATGGTTGTGGCAGGTGTATTCCTACTAATTCGCCTCCACCCCCTATTAGAAACAAACACAACAGCCCTATCCACCTGCCTTTGTCTAGGTGCAATAACAACCTTATTCACAGCAATTTGTGCCCTCACACAAAACGATATTAAAAAAATCATCGCCTTCTCAACCTCAAGCCAGCTTGGGTTGATAATGGTCACCGTAGGATTAAACCAACCACAACTAGCCTTCTTTCATATTTCAACCCACGCATTCTTTAAAGCCATGTTATTCCTCTGTTCTGGGTCGATCATTCATAATTTATCAGACGAACAGGACATCCGAAAGATAGGAGGCATTAACAAAGCAATACCCGTTACCACCTCCTGCCTAACCATCGGCAGCCTTGCCCTAATAGGAACCCCCTTTCTATCCGGCTTTTTCTCAAAAGACACCATCATCGAAACAATAAATACCTCCTACCTTAACGCCTGAGCCCTAATACTAACTCTCACAGCAACGGCCCTAACGGCCGCCTACAGCCTACGACTAATCTTCTACGTACAAATAAACACCTCCCGAGGGAACACTCTTGTCATCATTTCCGAAAACAATAAAACCCTAACCAACCCCCTTGTTCGCCTCGCAACAGGAAGCATTTTAACTGGCTTACTCCTTATCTCCTCTGTTCTTCCAATCAAAACAACAGCATTAACCATATCAACAAACATAAAACTGTCCGCATTACTCGTAACAATCTTAGGCCTTTTATATGCTTTAGAACTAGCCACCCAAACAACAACACTCTTGACTCCAAAACATAATAAGTTAAACAACTTCTCAAACCAACTAGGATTCTTCAACATAATCATTCACCGAACCCACCCAAACATTTCACTCATACAAGGACAAAACCTTGCCTCACACCTAAACGACCAACTATGGTATGAAAAAATTGGTCCAAAAATACTAACAATAACCAACACCCCCATGGTCAACAGCATTTCTACTGCCAACAAAGGTCTTATTAAAGCCTACTTAATCATATTTGTCCTATTTATGACCTCGGTGCTCATTTTTATTTTAATCTAATTACCCGCAAAGCCCCCCGCGCCAACCCACGTGACAGCTCTAACGCAACAAATAAAGCCAGCAATAAGCCTCACCCGGAAATTAATAAACAGCCACCCCCCCATGAATATAACAAAGACACCCCACTAAAGTCCGCACGAACAAAATGTAACCCTACACAATCAACCCCAACAACTCCAAACCCCTCCACCACCCACCCCCCACCAAATACCACAAACAACACCGTCACCAAAACAAAATACCCCCCAACATACAACCCAACAGACCAGCTCCCCCATGTCTCAGGGTAGGGCTCAGCCGCCAACGCTACAGAATAAGCAAATACCACCAACATTCCCCCTAAATAAATCAAAAATAAGACCAAAGAAACAAAAGAACTACCCAATCAAACCAACACACCACACCCAACGGCAGCAGCAACCACCAACCCAACCGCACCATAAAGCGGGGATGGGTTTGAGGCAACAGCCACCAACCCCCCCAATAAACAAAAAGATAATAAAAAAATAAAATAAACCATAATTTTTGCCTGGACTTTAACCAAGACCTGCGGCACGAAAAACCACTGTTGTATTCAACTACAAAAACTAATGACCCACAACCTACGAAAAACTCACCCAATCCTAAAGATTGTAAACAACACATTCATTGACCTCCCCACCCCATCAAATATCTCAGCATGATGAAATTTTGGCTCACTACTTGGATTTTGTCTAATCGCACAAGTCCTAACTGGCCTATTCCTTGCTATACACTACACAGCAGACATCTCTTCAGCATTTTCATCAATCGCACACATTTGTCGAGACGTACAATACGGGTGGCTAATCCGAAACCTGCACGCCAATGGGGCCTCCATATTCTTTATTTGCATTTACCTCCATATCGGACGGGGCTTATACTACGGCTCTTACATATACAAAGAAACCTGAAACATTGGGGTCGTTCTTCTTCTCCTTGTAATGGCAACAGCCTTTGTGGGCTACGTACTTCCATGGGGCCAGATATCTTTTTGAGGGGCCACCGTCATTACTAACCTTCTTTCAGCAATTCCCTATATCGGAACAACCTTGGTAGAATGAATCTGGGGAGGGTTCTCAGTAGACAACGCAACACTCACCCGATTCTTTTCATTCCATTTTATTCTGCCATTTATTATCATGGGAACCTCTATACTTCACCTCCTTTTCCTCCACGAAACAGGATCAAATAACCCCACAGGCCTAAACTCCAACACAGACAAAATCCCATTTCACCCTTATTACACCTATAAAGACCTTTTAGGCCTAACATTATTAATCTTCGTTCTCCTCCTACTAGCCCTCTTCTCCCCAAACTTACTAGGAGACCCAGAAAACTTTACCCCTGCAAACCCCTTAGTCACGCCACCACACATTAAACCCGAGTGATACTTCCTCTTTGCCTACGCTATCCTACGCTCAATCCCAAATAAATTAGGAGGCGTTCTTGCCTTATTATTTTCAATCCTAATCCTAATCTTCGTACCCATACTCCATACATCAAAGCAACGAGGAAACACCTTCCGGCCCCTATCCCAAGGGGTCTTTTGACTCCTTATATCAAATATCATTATCCTCACGTGAATCGGAGGACAGCCCGTAGAGGACCCCTTCATCATCATCGGACAAATTGCCTCAATACTCTACTTTGCTATTTTCCTCCTCCTCATACCAATTACAGCCAAACTAGAAGATAAAATACTCAAATGATAGCCCCACTCTAAGCCTTAGTAGCTTAATAGACAAAGCATTGGTCTTGTAAGCCAAAGATGGGAACTAAGACCCCCTAAGGCATCAGAGAGAGGGGACTCAAACCCCCACCGCTAGTCCCCAAAACTAGCATTCTAACTTTAAACTACCCCCTGGCGGCTTTTTTGTCCTCTACCTCAATTCACCCGTATCTGGCCGCCCCTGGCGGCTTTTTTGCCCTCTACCTCAATTCACCCGTATCTGGCCGCCCCTGGCGGCTTTTTTGTCCTCTACCTCAATTCACCCGTATCTGGCCGCCCCTGGCGGCTTTTTTGTCCTCTACCTCAATTCACCCGTATCTGGCCGCCCCTGGCGGCTTTTTTGTCCTCTACCTCAATTCACCCGTATCTGGCCGCCCCTGGCGGCTTTTTTGTCCTCTACCTCAATTCACCCGTATCTGGCCGCCCCTGGCGGCTTTTTTGTCCTCTACCTCAATTCACCCGTATCTGGCCGCCCCTGGCGGCTTTTTATTGCTTTGCTGGTGATCTTACACATACTATGTATAATCGGACATTCACCTCTTGTCCTCATGCATATCATATCCGGTTAATCAGTCAATGATCAATCACAAACTAAGAATAATCGAACAATTAATTTTCAACCTCATGCATATCACAAAAGACTTCAAATTAAGGTTCTAAGACATACTATGTATAATCGGACATTTACCTCTTGTCCACACGCATATCACAACAGACAGATTATTAATGATTTCATACTTACAACACATCTCGAATATTTTCCTCTTTCACACATGCAGATCATAGAAGATTAGATTAGAATGATCTAGCACATATTATGTATAATTGGACATTTGCCCTCTTCGCCTCACGCATATCATGAGGACACTACCCTCTCCCAACCATGCCCATTAGATGCCATCACCCTTCTCCCCTGCTGCTCTCTTGCTCGACAGTTATCTATTATATTCTGCCATCTCCGAGAAACCAGCAATCCCTTAATGACGTGTACTCCCGTTACTAGCCCCGTGGGACACACGGAGTACGTTGGCTATTTCTCACTTTTTCCAAGGCCTCTGGTTCCTACCTCAGGGGCGGTCAAAGGATTCCCAACACTTTCTCACTTTTAACGATGCTTCTGGTTGGTGCATAATGTACACTTTGCCGAGAAATCATAGCATCCCGACCCCCAATGCATCTGGCCTTTTTTATTTTTTTTGGGGGAGTGGATCTCAGAGCCGCTTGCTAAAGTGGTCGCCTACAATTTGCCGTCCGATCTGGACCTACGGTGCACGTGATAAACGTTCCCACGTATAGAGCACGCGATTTCGTTTAATGCTTGAATGACATAAAATTAGTAACAAACGTGTTAAAACGTACGAAAAAGCACCTGTGAACACATGCGACGCAGGTGAAAATACAAGTGCAAATGTGTGCGCAGACGTGGACGTGGGCACGCGGGCGCGCCTGCAGCGCACGTATGTTTGCAAGCGCAAACGTGCGCAGACGTGGACGTGAGCACGCGGGCGCGCCTGCAGCGCACGTGCGTTTGCGAGTGCAGGCATGTGCGCGGGCGCGTTCACAGACGCAGACATGTACACAGGTGCAGGCGCACCCACAACGCAGGTGTCGGTGTAGGTGTAGGTGCGGACGTTCAGCTTGATACACGTAAATAAATACAACTTAATTTTTATGGCAAACCCCCCTACCCCCCTTACCGGTAATTTCTCACTTAGTCAGATTTACTCCTGCCAAACCCCTAAAACAGGATCTGACCAAACTAAAACTACCGGTTGTCCACGACCAGTTCATGCATTCTACAGATTGTAAATGCAGTCGTGGATACTAATATCAGTGCCGTAATGCATATTTACAACATGATTATATATACATTTTTTTTATCTTTTATACAAAAATTTTATGTTATTGTAGCTTAAAATTTTTAAAGCGAAGCACTGAAGATGCTGAGATGGGTGAGTCAAATTTCCCCAAAAACACAAAGTTTTGGTCCTAAACTTGCCATTGTTTTTAATCAAAATTACACATGCAAGCCTCCACACCCCAGTGAGAATGCCCACACAACCCCGAATAGCCAAGTGGAGCAGGTATCAGGATCTCTAACAAACCGAAGCCCACAACACCTTGCTACGCCACACCCACACGGGTACTCAGCAGTGAATAACATTAAGAAATAAGCGAAAGCTTGACTTAGCTATGATTAAGTTTGGCCGGTAAATTTCGTGCCAGCCACCGCGGTTATACGAAAGGCCAAAAACAATGACCCTCGGCGTAAAGCGTGACCAGAATAATGTCAAAAAAATTGAAGGAAAACCAAGCCAAGACTGTAAAATATATTGGCACAAGAACTCCACCAATAAAATGCCTTCAAATAAAAGACTATTCAACCTCACTAAAGCTAGGAAACAAACTAGGATTAGATACCCTACTATGCCTAGCCCTAAACATAGATGGTTAAACACACAAAACCATTCGCCAGAGAACTACAAGCGAAAAGCTCGAAACTCAAAGGACTTGGCGGTGCTCCACATCATCCTAGAGGAGCCTGTCCTATAATCGATACCCCACGCTTTACCCCACCATTCTTTGCAACTCAGCCTATATACCGCCGTCGTCAGCTTACCCTGTGAAAGAAACAAAGTAGGCAAAAAAGTTTACAACTAACACGTCAGGTCAAGGTGTAGCAGATAGAATGGAAGAGATGGGCTACATTTTCTGCCACAGAAAAATACGAAAGGTGTAATGAAACACACACCCAAAGGAGGATTTAGAAGTAAGCTAAATAAGAGTCTTTATCTTAAATTTGCTCTGGAGCGCGCACACACACCGCCCGTCACTCTCATCGTCCAAAAATAAACTTAACATATAAAAATACTAACAATATAGATGAGGCAAGTCGTAACAAGGTAAGCGCACCGGAAGGCGTGCTTGGAACAACAACCAGTAGCTTAAAACAAAGCATTCAACTTACAATTGAAAAATGTTAGTGAGATCCTAACCTTTTTGAGCCAAACAACTAGCCCAATCACATAAACAAATCCTCTCATTAACAAAATAAATCATTCGACAAAACTAGTATATGTGATAGAACCTAACCAAAACGGCGCAACAGAAAAAGTACCGCAAGGGAACCCTGAAAGAATAATGAAACACACAAGCAAAACAAAGCAAAGATAAACCCTTGTACCTCTTGCATCATGGTCCAGCCAGAATAAAACAGACAAAGAGAACTTCAGCCTGTACCCCCGAAACCAAGTGAGCTACTACAAGACAACTGTAAGAGTGCACCCATCTCTGTGGCAAAAGAGTGGGAAGATCTAGTAGTAGCGGTGAAAAGCCAAACGAACTTGGTGATAGCTGGTTGCTCAATAAATGAATTTTAGTTCAACTTTAGGTTA
The DNA here is from genome assembly GCF_035046505.1 of Tiliqua scincoides. NCBI lineage: Eukaryota > Metazoa > Chordata > Lepidosauria > Squamata > Scincidae > Tiliqua > Tiliqua scincoides. Next base: position 15,282 of record NW_027101456.1, on the reverse strand, counting down.
CTTCCAGCAAACAATAGCACGCATTTTAACCTAAAAGGTATTCAATGGGGGTACAGCCCCATTGAAATAGGATACAACCTGACTTAGAGAGAAAGCAACATAACCTACGCCCAGTAGGCCCTAAAGCAGCCACCAGTAAACACAGCGTCACAGCACAAAGACAATAAATCCCCCCTGTGTCTGCCACCTCCTAAAAACCTACCGAGCCACACTATTATTATAGACAAACTAATGCTAGAACTAGTAACAAGAAGCCCTTCTCTTAAGCACCCCCTTGACCCAGAAATAGAAAACCTACTGGACATTAACAGACCAAAACAGGAACAACAATTAAACAGCCAAAACTGTTACAAAAACTGTCAACCCGACACCGGTGTGCTAAAAAGATAGATTAAAAGCTGTAAAAGGAATTCAGCAAAACCTTGTCCCAACTGTTTACCAAAAACATAGCCTTTAGCTAAACAAGTATTAAAGGTCCTGCCTGCCCAGTGAAACTTTTAAACGGCCGCGGTATCCTAACCGTGCAAAGGTAGCGTAATCACTTGTCTTCTAAATAAAGACTAGTATGAACGGCTAAATGAGGACAAACCTGTCTCTTATAGCTAATCAGTGAAACTGATCTCCCAGTACAAAAGCTGGGATAAACACATAAGACGAGAAGACCCTGTGGAGCTTAAAACGACCGCTAATAAGCACCACTAATGCCCCTAGCCCATAGTTTTAAGTTGGGGCGACTTCGGAACAAAACAAAACTTCCGAGCACAGAACCACCACTTCTCACCAAGGCTAACAAGCCAAAGTACAAAGCCGACCCAGTCATACTGACCAACGAACCAAGTTACCCCAGGGATAACAGCGCTATCTTCTTCAAGAGTCCCTATCGACAAGAAGGTTTACGACCTCGATGTTGGATCAGGACACCCAAATGGTGTAGCCGCTATTAAAGGTTCGTTTGTTCAACGATTAACAGTCCTACGTGATCTGAGTTCAGACCGGAGCAATCCAGGTCGGTTTCTATCTATGACGCTTACTTCTTCAGTACGAAAGGACAAAGAAGAGAGGACCAATATTATAAACACGTCCTTAAAACTAGCTGAACAAAACTCAAGCTAAACAAAGCACCTAGAACACCCCCAGACAAGGGGTAATTATTAGGGTGGCAGAGCCAGGTGAATGCAAAAGACCTAAGATCTTTCTACTAGATGTTCAAATCATCTCCCTAATACATGAATGCATTACTCTTATATATCATTAATCCCCTATTATATATTATTCCCATCTTACTAGCTGTTGCCTTCCTTACACTACTGGAACGAAAAGTGCTCGGTTATATACAACTACGAAAAGGCCCTAACATCATTGGCCCTTATGGGCTATTACAACCATTTGCAGACGGCATTAAACTGTTTATTAAAGAACCCTTACGCCCCTCCTCTTCCTCTCCTGCCCTCTTCATCATAACCCCGACCTTAGCCCTATTTCTAGCCCTTATAATTTGAACCCCCCTCCCAATACCGGCCACCTTAGCAGACATAAACCTAGGCCTTCTCTTCATACTAGCCCTCTCAAGCATAGCAGTATATTCTATTCTATGATCAGGGTGGGCATCCAACTCAAAATACCCATTAATTGGCGCCCTACGTGCGGTAGCACAAACAATCTCATACGAGGTCACCCTGGGAATTATTTTACTAACCATTATTATCCTTACAGGGGGCTTCACTCTACAAATACTCTCAATTACACAAGAACACCAATGACTACTAATTTCATCATGACCTCTTGCCATAATATGGTTTATCTCAACACTAGCAGAAACAAACCGGGCCCCCTTTGATTTAACAGAAGGAGAATCAGAGCTTGTCTCTGGCTTTAATGTAGAGTATGCCGCTGGCCCATTCGCCCTATTTTTCCTAGCTGAATATGCAAACATCATACTAATAAATACCCTAACCTGCATCCTTTTCCTAAACCCAGGAACCTCCCTACCCCCAGACGTGTTCACAATAAACCTAATATTAAAAACAACTATCCTGACAATCATATTCTTATGAACTCGCGCCTCATACCCTCGTTTTCGTTACGACCAACTTATACACCTCTTATGAAAAAATTTCTTACCCCTAACCCTCGCTCTATTAATGTGGCATGCCTCTTTCCCAACAATATTATCAGGACTCCCCCCACAATAAACCAGGAAATATGCCCGAATCCCCAAGGATTACTTTGATAGAGTAAAACACAGGGGTTAAAATCCCCTTATTTCCTTCTTCTCGAAGCACTAGAAAAACAGGACACGAACCTGCACCAAAAGACTCAAAATCTTATGTACTTCATTATACTATTTTCTAGTAAAGTCAGCTAATTAAGCTTTCGGGCCCATACCCCGAAAATGTTGGTTAAAATCCTTCCTATACTAATGAACCCAATCATATCTTCACTGATTCTCTCAAGCGTAGCAACCGGCTCCATCATTACCCTATCAAGCACACACTGACTCCTTGCCTGAATCGGATTAGAACTAAATACCCTAGCCATTATTCCCCTTATCGCCAAACAACACCATCCCCGTGCAACTGAAGCCGCTACAAAATATTTCCTTACCCAAGCTGCTGCCTCAGCCACACTCCTATTCGCCAGCACAATCAATGCCTGATCCACCAGCACCTGAGACATTTCACAACTCACAAACCAACCTGCCTGCATCATAATAACAATAGCTCTAGCCATAAAACTAGGCCTAGCCCCCCTGCATTTCTGACTACCAGAAGTCCTACAAGGCACAACACTAAAAACAGCACTAATCATTACAACTTGACAAAAACTCGCCCCCCTCGCCCTACTTTATATAGCCGCCCCCGCTATCCACCCAAATACACTTCTAATTATAGGGCTACTGTCAACCTTGACCGGAGGGTGGGGAGGCATAAACCAAACACAGACACGAAAAATCATAGCATTCTCATCAATTGCCCACCTAGGTTGAATAGCTACAATTCTCACACTAAGCTCAAACTTAATACTCCTCAACCTATTTTTATACCTCATAATAACAACTACTGCCTTTATAATCCTTATCTTCATCACAGCAAAAAACATTAAAGATTTAACCACCTCTTGAACAATTTCCCCCTCAACCATAGCACTTATATTTTTACTACTAATATCTCTAGGAGGGCTCCCCCCGCTAACAGGCTTTATCCCAAAATGGTTAATTTTACAAGAATTAACAACCCACAACCTATCAATGACCGCAGCCCTACTTGCCCTCTCCGCTCTATTAAGCCTATTCTTTTACTTACGACTATCTTACATCACAACCCTCACAGTGTTCCCAACCACCACACAAACAACACACAAATGACGATTCCAACCTAAACTAAGTACAACCACAATCTCAACCCTCTTACTACCATCCTTACTCCTCTTACCCCTAACCCCAATGATACTTTAAGAGGCTTAGGTTAACAAAACCAAGGGCCTTCAAAGCCCTAAATAAGAGTTCAACCCTCCTAGCCCCTGAAGGCATGTAAAACTTTAACTTACATCTCCTGATTGCAACTCAGGCACTTTAATTAAGCTAAAACCTCCCAGACAGACGGGCCTCGATCCCGTAAATTTCTAGTTAACAGCTAAACGCCCCATCCAGCGGGCTTCAATCTGAGCTTCTTCTAAAAAAAGAAGCTCCGGCACACCTTTGGTGTGCTTCTCTAGATTTGCACTCTAGCGTGAATCACCACGAAGCTATTGTGATAAGAGTGGGACTGGCACCCACCTATACAGGGCTACAACCTGCCACCTACTATCGGCCATCTTACCTGTGACCATTAATCGTTGATTCTTCTCAACCAACCACAAAGATATCGGCACCTTATACTTAATCTTCGGAGCTTGAGCAGGAATAGTTGGTACAGCACTTAGCCTGTTAATTCGGGCTGAACTAAGTCAACCTGGCGCCCTGCTAGGCGATGATCAGATCTATAACGTCATTGTAACAGCCCATGCTTTTGTCATAATTTTCTTTATAGTAATGCCTGTAATAATCGGCGGGTTCGGAAATTGACTAGTCCCCCTAATAATTGGGGCGCCAGATATGGCCTTCCCACGAATAAACAACATGAGTTTTTGACTTCTCCCTCCTTCTCTATTACTGCTACTTGCATCCTCGGGGGTGGAAGCCGGGGCCGGCACCGGGTGAACCGTCTACCCTCCCTTAGCCGGGAACTTAGCCCATGCCGGGGCCTCTGTAGATCTAACCATCTTCTCCCTCCACCTCGCGGGAGTCTCCTCAATTCTTGGGGCCATTAACTTTATTACTACCTGCATCAACATAAAACCACCCTCCATAACCCAATACCAAACCCCTCTATTCGTATGATCAGTAATAATCACGGCAGTTCTACTTTTACTATCACTACCCGTCCTTGCCGCCGGTATCACAATACTACTAACAGACCGAAATTTAAACACATCTTTCTTCGATCCTGCAGGTGGGGGGGACCCAATTTTATACCAACATCTGTTTTGGTTCTTTGGTCACCCAGAAGTCTACATTTTGATTCTTCCTGGCTTTGGAATAATCTCACACATTGTAACCTATTATGCTGGAAAAAAAGAACCTTTCGGCTACATGGGTATAGTATGAGCCATAATATCTATCGGCTTCTTAGGCTTTATCGTATGAGCCCACCACATATTTACCGTTGGAATGGATGTCGATACCCGAGCATATTTCACTTCCGCCACAATAATCATCGCAATTCCAACAGGTGTAAAGGTATTTAGCTGGCTCGCAACTTTACATGGGGGCATAATCAAATGAGATGCTGCCATACTCTGGGCCCTGGGCTTCATTTTCCTATTTACTGTGGGAGGCCTAACAGGCATTGTACTTGCCAACTCATCCTTAGACATTGTTCTTCATGACACATATTACGTCGTAGCTCATTTCCACTATGTATTATCCATAGGTGCCGTATTTGCAATCATAGGAGGCTTTGTACATTGATTTCCCCTATTTTCAGGCTATACACTTCATCAAACTTGAACAAAAGTCCAATTTGGTGTCATATTTGCCGGGGTTAATCTGACCTTCTTCCCTCAACACTTCCTTGGGCTATCAGGAATGCCCCGCCGTTACTCCGACTATCCTGACGCATATACCATCTGAAATACTTTATCATCAATTGGCTCACTAATTTCTCTAGTAGCCGTAATCATAATAATGTTTATCATTTGAGAAGCATTCGCAGCTAAACGAGAAGTTTTCGCCCTAGAACTAACAAACACAAACCTAGAATGACTTCACGGCTGCCCACCCCCTTATCACACTTACGAAGAACCAACATATGTACAAACAAACTCAAGAAAGGGAGGAATCGAACCGCCTTCTACTGGTTTCAAGCCAATCACATAGCCAAGATGCTTCTTTCTCATGAGACCCTAGTAAATTTATTATGTAGCCCTGTCAGAGCTAAGTTATAGGTTAGCCCCTATGGGCCTCATGATGGCACACCCCGCTCAACTCGGATTTCAAGACGCAGCATCTCCCATTATAGAAGAGCTCTTACATTTTCATGACCACGCCATTATAATTGTCTTCTTAATTAGTGCTTTAGTATTATACATTATTTCTTTAATAATAACAACAAAGCTAACACACACAAATACCATAGACGCCCAAGAAGTAGAAATAATCTGAACAATTCTTCCTGCAATCATTTTAATCTTAATTGCCCTCCCTTCCCTTCGCATTCTCTACCTCATAGATGAAATCAACAACCCACACCTAACTGTTAAAGCTCTCGGCCACCAATGATATTGGAGCTATGAGTACACAGACTATCAAGATCTCGCATTTGACTCTTACATAATTCCCTCACAAGACCTCCCTCAAGGACACCTCCGTCTATTAGAAGTAGATCACCGAATAGTAGTTCCAATAGAATCCCCAATTCGCATACTAATCTCCGCAGAAGATGTCCTGCACTCATGGGCCGTACCCGCCCTCGGCATTAAAACAGATGCCATTCCCGGACGACTAAATCAAACAACCTTTATCACTTCTCACCCAGGCTTGTTCTATGGACAATGCTCAGAAATCTGCGGATCTAACCACAGCTTCATGCCCATTGTAGTAGAAGCAATTCCACTAAAACACTTTGAAGACTGAACCACAACAATACTCACTGCATCACTAAGAAGCTTTTATCAGCGTTAGCCTTTTAAGCTAAAGAAGGAGACAACACCTGCCCCCTTAGTGATATGCCTCAATTAAACCCTGCCCCCTGATTAATAATCCTCCTACTTTCATGAACAATCTTATTAACAATTCTCCAAACCAAAACTTTAATAATAACCTCTCAAAATCTCCCAATCCAAAACACCCCCACACCTAAAGCCTCACCTTGAAACTGACCATGAATTTAAGCTTCTTCGACCAATTTTTAAGCCCACAACTCCTTGGAATCCCCCTTATCACCCTAGCAATAATCCTGCCACCAACCCTAATTTTTACAAAAACAAGCCGACTTATCTTAAATCGGCTAGAAACGGTACAAACATGAGCAATCTTTATATTTGTAAAACAACTTATATTACCCCTAAACAAACCAGGCCACAAATGAGCCGCACTCTTAACCTCACTTATATTATTCCTTCTCCTATTCAATTTGCTAGGACTTTTCCCTTATACATTCACCCCAACTACCCAGCTATCAATAAATATGGGTTTAGCAGTACCCTTATGACTAGCAACTGTATTAATTGGCTTACGCAATCAACCAACCCTTTCATTAGGCCACCTTCTACCAGAAGGCACCCCAACCCCTCTCGTACCTGTTCTCATTATTATCGAAACAATTAGCCTACTCATTCGCCCTCTTGCACTAGGCGTTCGACTAACAGCCAACTTAACAGCAGGTCACCTGCTAATCCAACTTATTTCTACCGCCGTATTTGTAATACTACCCATAATAACTGCAACCGCAACACTAACCTTTATTGTCCTCTTACTTTTAACTATTCTAGAGGTCGCAGTAGCAATTATTCAAGCCTACGTCTTCACTTTACTATTAAGCCTATACCTACAAGAAAATACTTAATGATCCACCAAGCACATGCCTATCATATAGTAGACCAAAGCCCCTGGCCCCTAACAGGCGCAATCGCTGCCTTACTTATAACATCCGGACTCGCCGTCTGATTTCACTTCAACAATATACTATTAATGAATATCGGCCTAATTATCCTCCTTCTAACAATACTACAATGGTGGCGAGATATCACCCGTGAGGGAACCTTTCAAGGCCACCACACGGTCCCTGTACAAAAAGGCCTCCGATACGGGATAATCCTTTTTATTACATCAGAGGTCTTCTTTTTTATCGGCTTTTTCTGAGCTTTCTACCACTCAAGCCTGGCCCCAACCCCGGAGCTTGGGGGCTGTTGACCCCCTAGCGGAATTCACCCATTAAACCCATTTGAAGTACCCCTTCTAAACACAGCTGTACTCCTAGCCTCTGGTGTTACCGTAACATGAGCCCACCATTCTATTATAGAAAATAATCGAAAAGAAGCAATTCAAGCCCTTACACTAACCATTGCCTTGGGCCTTTACTTCACCGCCCTCCAAGCCATAGAATACTATGAAGCCCCTTTCGCTATTTCAGATAGCGTTTACGGGTCAACATTCTTTGTGGCAACAGGCTTCCATGGCCTCCACGTAATTATTGGATCAACTTTTTTAATTGTTTGCTTACTACGACAGATCATATATCACTTCACAACAAACCACCACTTCGGATTTGAAGCCGCCGCATGATACTGACATTTCGTAGACGTTGTATGACTGTTCCTTTACATCTCAATTTACTGATGAGGCTCTTGCTCTTTTAGTATCAACCAGTACAAGTGATTTCCAATCACTAAGCCTTAATAAAACCTTAAGAAAGAGTAATGAATATAACAACCATATTCTTAATTACAACAACCCTTATAGTTATCTTAATTACTATTAGCTTTTGATTACCACAAATATCACCAGACACAGAAAAACTCTCCCCATATGAATGCGGCTTCGACCCATTAGGAACCGCCCGTCTACCATTCTCGCTTCGATTCTTCCTAGTTGCAATCCTATTTCTTCTATTCGACCTAGAAATTGCGCTACTCCTTCCGATCCCATGAGCCATAAACCTTATACAACCAACAACCACTTTAATCTGAATATCCGCAATCATTATTCTTCTAACACTAGGCTTAATTTACGAATGATTAGCAGGGGGGCTAGAGTGGGCAGAGTAGGCAGTTAGTATAAATAAAACAACTAATTTCGACTTAGTAGCCCCAGGTTTTAACCCTGGACTGCCATATGACAACATATTTTACCTTTTCCTCTGCCTTCGTACTCGGAATTTTAGGGTTGGCCCTACACCGAACACACTTAGTTTCCGCACTACTCTGTATCGAAGCCATAATATTAGCCCTCTTTATAGCACTTACAGCATTCTCATCTACACTACAACTCCCCTCCACAAACATTTCTCCCATTCTCCTCCTTGCTTTTTCTGCCTGTGAAGCAGGAACTGGCCTCGCCTTATTAGTGGCAACCTCTCGAACACATGGCTCGGACCATCTTAAAAACCTAAACCTCTTACAATGCTAAAAATTCTTTTACCTACCCTTATATTAATTCCAACAGCCCTTCTATCAAAACAAAACATCCTTTTCACAATATACACCTCCTACTCAATACTACTTGCACTAATAAGTCTAGTCTGATTTAAGTATCCTCTAAACCCTAGCATAATATTCTCCTCTTCCTACCTAAACATTGACTCAATTTCCGCCCCATTAATAATCCTTTCCTGCTGACTTCTCCCACTAATAGCCCTAGCTAGCCAAAACCACCTCCAACACGAACCTCTTGCTCGAAAACGAAACTTTTTAGTAGTCATTACAACCCTACAAGTTGCCCTATTATTAACATTCTCCGCAACCGAATTCACCCTATTTTACATTATATTCGAAACAACATTAATTCCCACCCTCATTGTTATTACACGATGGGGAAACCAAGCCGAGCGACTTTCCGCAGGGACATACTTTCTATTTTACACACTTGCTGGATCTCTCCCCCTATTAGTTGCTATTCTATTTTTAAACACTAAATACTCCAACATTTCAATAGTAATAATAAACCTAATTCAACCAGAAACCCCCCACTCATGAACAAATAACATACTATGACTTGCCTGCTTAATCGCCTTCCTAGTGAAAATGCCTTTATATGGCCTCCACCTCTGACTCCCAAAAGCCCATGTGGAAGCCCCTATCGCTGGCTCAATGGTTCTGGCTGCAATTTTACTGAAACTCGGAGGCTACGGTATCATTCGAATCACCCCCCTACTAAACCCACTCTCAACAAAACTATACTACCCCTTTATTATTCTAGCCATTTGAGGCATCATCATAACCAGCTCAATCTGCCTACGACAAACTGACTTAAAATCTTTAATCGCTTACTCATCAGTAAGCCACATAGGCCTCGTAATTGCAGCCGCTTTGATTCAAACCCCATGAAGCCTAACAGGAGCAATTTTACTGATAATTGCCCACGGCCTTACCTCATCAATACTATTTTGTCTAGCAAACACAAACTATGAACGCACCCATAGCCGAACACTCCTTCTAGCCCGCGGCCTGCAACTTATTCTTCCTCTAACAATATCCTGGTGGCTTATAGCTAACTTAATAAATATGGCCCTCCCCCCCACAATTAATCTCACAGGCGAACTTCTAATCATAACATCATTATTCAACTGGTCCCCCCTAACAATCCTCATAACAGGAGTAGGCACTCTCTTAACAGCCACCTACTCACTTCATATATTTTTAACAACCCAACGAGGAAAGCTCCCACAACACGCTATCCAAACAAACCCGACATACACCCGAGAACACCTGCTACTGGTCCTACACATCCTCCCGATACTTATACTTATAATAAAACCCGAACTAATCATAGGCCCCCTTCCTTGTTGTCATAGTTTAACAAAAACATTAGAATGTGGATCTAAAAATAGAAGTTCAAACCTTCTTAATGACCGAGGGGTATTGTATACAAAGAACTGCTAACTCTGCGTCCTGGGATTAACCCCCCAGACTCCTCACTTTTAAAGGATCAGAGTTTAATCCATTGGTCTTAGGAGCCAAAATTCTTGGTGCAATTCCAAGTAAAAGTACATGCACAACATCCCCCACACCACCATAGCCGCTACCTTTCTATTCCTAATAATTCCCATCACAATAACCCTATACCCTCTACAAAACCAATGACACCTCTCCCATGTAAAGGTAGCTGTGCAAACAGCATTTTTTACCAGCATAATCCCCCTGTTTATCTTCATTAACTATGGACTAGAATTCACAACTACAAACATCCACTGAATCAACATCTCTAATTTTAGCATCAACATTAGCTTCATGCTAGACACCTACGCAATTACATTTTTACCCATCGCACTCTTTGTCACATGATCCATCTTGGAGTTTGCCGCATGATATATGACCTCAGACCCCTTTATCAACCGATTTTTTAAGTATCTTCTCCTATTCTTACTAGCTATATTAATTCTTGTTACCGCAAATAATATCTTCCAGCTTTTTATTGGGTGGGAGGGGGTTGGAATTATATCCTTTCTATTAATCGGGTGATGATTCTCACGTTCCGACGCAAACTCATCCGCCCTACAGGCAGTCATTTATAACCGAGTTGGGGATATTGGCCTTATCCTAACAATAGCCTGACTTGCTATAAACACAACCACCTGAGAATTTCATCAACTATTTACTAACCCAAACTCAGTCACCCTTGTCCCCCTCTTGGGTTTAATCTTAGCTGCCGCAGGAAAGTCTGCCCAATTTGGCCTTCACCCATGATTACCAGCAGCCATAGAAGGTCCTACTCCCGTCTCTGCCTTACTCCACTCCAGCACAATGGTTGTGGCAGGTGTATTCCTACTAATTCGCCTCCACCCCCTATTAGAAACAAACACAACAGCCCTATCCACCTGCCTTTGTCTAGGTGCAATAACAACCTTATTCACAGCAATTTGTGCCCTCACACAAAACGATATTAAAAAAATCATCGCCTTCTCAACCTCAAGCCAGCTTGGGTTGATAATGGTCACCGTAGGATTAAACCAACCACAACTAGCCTTCTTTCATATTTCAACCCACGCATTCTTTAAAGCCATGTTATTCCTCTGTTCTGGGTCGATCATTCATAATTTATCAGACGAACAGGACATCCGAAAGATAGGAGGCATTAACAAAGCAATACCCGTTACCACCTCCTGCCTAACCATCGGCAGCCTTGCCCTAATAGGAACCCCCTTTCTATCCGGCTTTTTCTCAAAAGACACCATCATCGAAACAATAAATACCTCCTACCTTAACGCCTGAGCCCTAATACTAACTCTCACAGCAACGGCCCTAACGGCCGCCTACAGCCTACGACTAATCTTCTACGTACAAATAAACACCTCCCGAGGGAACACTCTTGTCATCATTTCCGAAAACAATAAAACCCTAACCAACCCCCTTGTTCGCCTCGCAACAGGAAGCATTTTAACTGGCTTACTCCTTATCTCCTCTGTTCTTCCAATCAAAACAACAGCATTAACCATATCAACAAACATAAAACTGTCCGCATTACTCGTAACAATCTTAGGCCTTTTATATGCTTTAGAACTAGCCACCCAAACAACAACACTCTTGACTCCAAAACATAATAAGTTAAACAACTTCTCAAACCAACTAGGATTCTTCAACATAATCATTCACCGAACCCACCCAAACATTTCACTCATACAAGGACAAAACCTTGCCTCACACCTAAACGACCAACTATGGTATGAAAAAATTGGTCCAAAAATACTAACAATAACCAACACCCCCATGGTCAACAGCATTTCTACTGCCAACAAAGGTCTTATTAAAGCCTACTTAATCATATTTGTCCTATTTATGACCTCGGTGCTCATTTTTATTTTAATCTAATTACCCGCAAAGCCCCCCGCGCCAACCCACGTGACAGCTCTAACGCAACAAATAAAGCCAGCAATAAGCCTCACCCGGAAATTAATAAACAGCCACCCCCCCATGAATATAACAAAGACACCCCACTAAAGTCCGCACGAACAAAATGTAACCCTACACAATCAACCCCAACAACTCCAAACCCCTCCACCACCCACCCCCCACCAAATACCACAAACAACACCGTCACCAAAACAAAATACCCCCCAACATACAACCCAACAGACCAGCTCCCCCATGTCTCAGGGTAGGGCTCAGCCGCCAACGCTACAGAATAAGCAAATACCACCAACATTCCCCCTAAATAAATCAAAAATAAGACCAAAGAAACAAAAGAACTACCCAATCAAACCAACACACCACACCCAACGGCAGCAGCAACCACCAACCCAACCGCACCATAAAGCGGGGATGGGTTTGAGGCAACAGCCACCAACCCCCCCAATAAACAAAAAGATAATAAAAAAATAAAATAAACCATAATTTTTGCCTGGACTTTAACCAAGACCTGCGGCACGAAAAACCACTGTTGTATTCAACTACAAAAACTAATGACCCACAACCTACGAAAAACTCACCCAATCCTAAAGATTGTAAACAACACATTCATTGACCTCCCCACCCCATCAAATATCTCAGCATGATGAAATTTTGGCTCACTACTTGGATTTTGTCTAATCGCACAAGTCCTAACTGGCCTATTCCTTGCTATACACTACACAGCAGACATCTCTTCAGCATTTTCATCAATCGCACACATTTGTCGAGACGTACAATACGGGTGGCTAATCCGAAACCTGCACGCCAATGGGGCCTCCATATTCTTTATTTGCATTTACCTCCATATCGGACGGGGCTTATACTACGGCTCTTACATATACAAAGAAACCTGAAACATTGGGGTCGTTCTTCTTCTCCTTGTAATGGCAACAGCCTTTGTGGGCTACGTACTTCCATGGGGCCAGATATCTTTTTGAGGGGCCACCGTCATTACTAACCTTCTTTCAGCAATTCCCTATATCGGAACAACCTTGGTAGAATGAATCTGGGGAGGGTTCTCAGTAGACAACGCAACACTCACCCGATTCTTTTCATTCCATTTTATTCTGCCATTTATTATCATGGGAACCTCTATACTTCACCTCCTTTTCCTCCACGAAACAGGATCAAATAACCCCACAGGCCTAAACTCCAACACAGACAAAATCCCATTTCACCCTTATTACACCTATAAAGACCTTTTAGGCCTAACATTATTAATCTTCGTTCTCCTCCTACTAGCCCTCTTCTCCCCAAACTTACTAGGAGACCCAGAAAACTTTACCCCTGCAAACCCCTTAGTCACGCCACCACACATTAAACCCGAGTGATACTTCCTCTTTGCCTACGCTATCCTACGCTCAATCCCAAATAAATTAGGAGGCGTTCTTGCCTTATTATTTTCAATCCTAATCCTAATCTTCGTACCCATACTCCATACATCAAAGCAACGAGGAAACACCTTCCGGCCCCTATCCCAAGGGGTCTTTTGACTCCTTATATCAAATATCATTATCCTCACGTGAATCGGAGGACAGCCCGTAGAGGACCCCTTCATCATCATCGGACAAATTGCCTCAATACTCTACTTTGCTATTTTCCTCCTCCTCATACCAATTACAGCCAAACTAGAAGATAAAATACTCAAATGATAGCCCCACTCTAAGCCTTAGTAGCTTAATAGACAAAGCATTGGTCTTGTAAGCCAAAGATGGGAACTAAGACCCCCTAAGGCATCAGAGAGAGGGGACTCAAACCCCCACCGCTAGTCCCCAAAACTAGCATTCTAACTTTAAACTACCCCCTGGCGGCTTTTTTGTCCTCTACCTCAATTCACCCGTATCTGGCCGCCCCTGGCGGCTTTTTTGCCCTCTACCTCAATTCACCCGTATCTGGCCGCCCCTGGCGGCTTTTTTGTCCTCTACCTCAATTCACCCGTATCTGGCCGCCCCTGGCGGCTTTTTTGTCCTCTACCTCAATTCACCCGTATCTGGCCGCCCCTGGCGGCTTTTTTGTCCTCTACCTCAATTCACCCGTATCTGGCCGCCCCTGGCGGCTTTTTTGTCCTCTACCTCAATTCACCCGTATCTGGCCGCCCCTGGCGGCTTTTTTGTCCTCTACCTCAATTCACCCGTATCTGGCCGCCCCTGGCGGCTTTTTTGTCCTCTACCTCAATTCACCCGTATCTGGCCGCCCCTGGCGGCTTTTTTGTCCTCTACCTCAATTCACCCGTATCTGGCCGCCCCTGGCGGCTTTTTATTGCTTTGCTGGTGATCTTACACATACTATGTATAATCGGACATTCACCTCTTGTCCTCATGCATATCATATCCGGTTAATCAGTCAATGATCAATCACAAACTAAGAATAATCGAACAATTAATTTTCAACCTCATGCATATCACAAAAGACTTCAAATTAAGGTTCTAAGACATACTATGTATAATCGGACATTTACCTCTTGTCCACACGCATATCACAACAGACAGATTATTAATGATTTCATACTTACAACACATCTCGAATATTTTCCTCTTTCACACATGCAGATCATAGAAGATTAGATTAGAATGATCTAGCACATATTATGTATAATTGGACATTTGCCCTCTTCGCCTCACGCATATCATGAGGACACTACCCTCTCCCAACCATGCCCATTAGATGCCATCACCCTTCTCCCCTGCTGCTCTCTTGCTCGACAGTTATCTATTATATTCTGCCATCTCCGAGAAACCAGCAATCCCTTAATGACGTGTACTCCCGTTACTAGCCCCGTGGGACACACGGAGTACGTTGACTATTTCTCACTTTTTCCAAGGCCTCTGGTTCCTACCTCAGGGGCGGTCAAAGGATTCCCAACACTTTCTCACTTTTAACGATGCTTCTGGTTGGTGCATAATGTACACTTTGCCGAGAAATCATAGCATCCCGACCCCCAATGCATCTGGCCTTTTTTATTTTTTTTGGGGGAGTGGATCTCAGAGCCGCTTGCTAAAGTGGTCGCCTACAATTTGCCGTCCGATCTGGACCTACGGTGCACGTGATAAACGTTCCCACGTATAGAGCACGCGATTTCGTTTAATGCTTGAATGACATAAAATTAGTAACAAACGTGTTAAAACGTACGAAAAAGCACCA
>NW_027101455.1:0-32053 GCF_035046505.1 Tiliqua scincoides | reverse complement strand
CACCGGCACCGTGCGACCTTGAAGCAGCTGACAAGCTGAAGCCGAGCTATTCCATCTGCTCTGAGCGTGGGAGGATGGAGGCCAGAATGTGAAGCCAGATCGGAATGAAACACCTTGAATGTAGTGGTTCTTGAAAGAAAGAACCTTCTTTGAAATTGTAAAAATCCCTATGTAATAAGGGATTTAAATAAAAAGCCTGCCTATGTAAACTGCCTTGAATAAAGTCTTGAATAAAGACCAAGAAAGGCGGTATATAAATACCTGTTGTTGTTGTTGTTGTGTTGTGTTCATTTACTTGGGGGTAGGCCTCTTTGGTGTGGACTGATCTACTCAGGCCTGCGACAGCTATTTTGCTGTCAGGATTGGGCGCAGTAGGGTTAGGATTTCAAGCCCAGTAGGGTTAGGATATCGGTGGCACAGTTGCCTCTGATTTTGCCACCTCCCGGGCTGAATCTGCCCCTTCCCTTCCCCCTTCCCTGCCCTCCTGCCCTAATTTGCCCTGGCCCCATCCCCATTTCCCCCTCCTGCCATCTGCCTCTGAGTTGGCCACTTGCTGTATGCAAGGGAGCATGTGTGACTATGCTCCTAGGGCAGTTTTTCTCTAATATATTTGTTTGTGTAAATTTATTCAAATTTTAAATGTAAATTGATTCTTTTTTTTTCCTGGACCCAGACACAGTGTCAGAGAGATGATGTGGCCCTCCTGCTAACAAGTTTGGACACCTCTGGTCTAAGACTATCATGGTATGTGACTGCATTTGAGGAAATGTTACAGATTTAACAGGCTAATATGTACGTATATGCTTTTAACAATGATAGTCAATGGGGCTTACTCCTGGGTAAGTGTGGATAGGATTGCAGCCTTTGGGATGTTTGGGAATATTTTTAACAGATCAGCAACTGTTTGGGAAGGTTAGGAGGGTTCTTCATTAAATAAATGTTTAAATGTATACTTATTCTAAACTTTTAATTTACTTGAGTTGATTTTATTGTATGGGGGTGTTAAAAATTTTCCTGCTTCATGATGTTACTTCCAGCCATGACATCACTTCCAGGTTAATGACATCACTTCTGGTGGGTCTAGACAGATTTATATATAACAGTATTTATATACGGCTTTTCAACAAAAAAAAGTTCACAGAGCGGTTTACAGAGAAAATCAAATAACTAAATGGCTCCCTGTCCCAAAAGGGCTCACAATCTAAAAGATGCAAAAGAACACCAGCAGGCAGCCACTAGAAAAGACACTGCTGGGGTGAGGAGGGCCAGTTACTCTCCCCTTGCTAAATAAAAGAGGAGCACCCACTTGAAAAAGTGCCTCTTACCCAGTTAGCAGTGTGTGTGTGTGTGTGTGTGTGTGTGTGTGTGTATTTAATATATATATTTAATTTGCCTGGTGCTATATTTTCCACAGTATATATATAGTGCCATTTGGACTTTCCAACACAAGAACTAAAATATCTTGGGACAACACTGTCAACAGCATGGGGCAAACGGTTTTGTAAACGACAGTCATACGGTACACGGTGATTATCCCATCTAATGATTCTTTTCATCTTCAGGTCTTCTGTCATCCTCAAGTTAACATTTCCAAATGTTCCTCTTCCTCTGGAAAGCAATGGGGAAACAATTGCAAATGGTTTCACTATTTTTCTTTGGTCTGAATAGTGATGTTTTACAATATGCATATTTGGCCACATACATTCTTTGGATTTTTTTTTTCCCCCAATGGCAGAGAACTACAATATAGCAATCACACTGTGAAAATGTTAATGCTGGCTAGAACTGCAAGGTGAATGATGAAGCTGACTCAGAAGCTGTGCATTTCACTGTGCCAGTAAGAGCCAAGGCAACAGGTTTTATTTTAATATAATAAAACCTTGAAGGTAGTACTGGGGAAATCTGGCTTTGGCTACCTGGCAGCCTGCCTGGAAGAAAATCTTTGATGGGTCACCCTCCCCTTTCTCTTTATTAGCATCACAGTTTTTCCTCACTTACCATAAAAATATTATTTCCCCAATAGTCTGTATAAGATGACAGGCCTTTTCCATTGTTTCACATCCTGCCAGTCTGTCCTCTCCACATTACCCAGGGCAGCCCATCCAAATTAAGATTCTTCAGATTCACTGTGTGAATCATTTGCATCCTATCCTCAGTTTTATTTTTTATTTTTAAATGTTGTGAGAAGAAATTAGTGTGCTAATCTATAGCCGAATCAAGAAAAATATTCAGTTTGGCATCTGTGTTAGACCATAGCTCAGTGATAGAGTGGTAGAGCTCAGTGGGATAACACAGCTTGAAGCTAAGCAGGGTCAGGCCTGGTTAATACTTGGATGGGAGACCACCAGGGAATACCAGGTGCTGTAGGCTTATACCATAGTCTTTCGAGACTGAAGGTTGCCAACCATGTTTTGCACGAAAAATGTCCCAGGTTCAGGTCCTGATATCTCCAGGCTAGACTGGGGAAAAACACCTGTCTGAAATCCTAGAGATCACCTGCCAGTTTGTATGCATGAGACTAACCTCCTATGGTTGTTTACTCAAAAGGGAATCCCATTGTGTTCAATGGGACGTACTCCCAGGTAAATGGGTATAGAATTTCAGATGGGCAGCCCAATCCTGAACTGCCCAGTGCCCAGAGGAGCAGCGGTGCCAAAATGGCTGCGGCTGCATCCAATGCTTGCTGGTGCAGCATCCAGTAATCCTCCTATTTAGCCAGTGCAGAGTAAAGCAGCCCTGTCGGACCAAGAGGCCTGATGCCTGATTCTTGATCCAGCAGAGCTTTACTGGTTCCCCCCCACTCCCTCTCCCCACCCCACTTTCTCCCACCCTCTCCTGCCCTGGAACGCCGCCTCCTGCCTCCTCCTACCCCTGCTCACCTCTCCACCACCTGGAATAAAGGACAAGCTCTGGGCAGCATGCGATGGGCTTCTGGCTGCTGCTGGCTCAGTGCAGACTGGCACTGAGCTGGTGTCAGTCCTGACCCAGTGCCAAACATCGCTGATGTGCTTTACGACATGTTTGCAATGCTCAGCACCAGCAGAGGACCAGCGCTGGCTGATCTGGTTTGGGTCCGAAGTTGAATGGGCGGTCTCAGAATGAAGCAGCTTCCTATGTGTCTGGCTGCCTTTGTGAAATTTAATAACATATGAAACTATCCAAATACTGACAGACATGCACTCAAAGGACACCCACAGTTAAAGATATGAAGGGCTACTTTATCACTTTTGGTCCAATCCCACAACACAGTGGTTCCCAACCTGGAGGTTGAGACCCCCCAGGGTTATTAAGGGGAGTGGTGAATATGACTGCCGGGACAGCACTTCCAGGAACATGGCACCGCTGAGGGTTTCTTCACATACTTGGGGGTCACTATGACCTTCCAGAGGGTGCAGGGGCCCTGCAGTTGCCTCTGCAAACTTCCCCACACTTCAGAATGGTCCCTGAAGCTATCACAACCCACTTGCCCCACCCACTGCATGGGAAGAGGTCCATCATGGGGATGACGTCATGGCTTCCCTCACCGGGTGATGCAAACCCAAGTGACACCACTGTGGGGTTAATACAGTATTCCAAGGCAAGGAAGTGCAAACATCAGCGACATCTCTACTCTACTCACAAGGCAGACACCTAGTTGCACACAATAGATCTTTAATAGTGTTCACCTTTTAAACCACAGATTTTGCTATGAGGTTACCTGGTAGGAATTGGATGGTGAAATAGTATGGTTCCTGTATTTGGTTACATACGCAGCTGCTCATAGGCAAAACTGAGGTACATGAGGAGTATTGTATGTGTCATTTTTATTTTGAAAGGCAAACTAAGCAGGGATACTGCTGGCTTTTTTCTCAGGCTCTCTGAGGAACATTTGCAATTCATTCACTTACAGGTGTAACCTAAGCCTGTACGAGTTCTAGTTTCCCTACCAAAGCGGGTGTACTTGCAAGTAGCCAGACATTCAAACTATTCATTAATCCTGCAGTCATCCCAATACACATATCTGCAATCATGAAAAATAACTTGACCTCTTTTTTCCCCCCCTCCTTGCTTCAGTTCACCAAAAGTTGTGAAGTTAATAATAATTAACAATCAATACTAATCTGGAAGAAAGAGCGAAAAAAGGCCTAAATTGAGCCATTGTGTGGCATTATCTCCCTGACATGGTGATGCATGCGGTATTGAACCATGTAATGGTTCACAACCAATGTAATAGGATGACACTGACAAAATTGTATAGGGAACAGACTTATTGTAATTAAATTGTAGCTTTCAGCGCGAATATCACCCATCTAATACACAGCGCACAAAGTGAATGGAAGCGTGCAAACATGATTGTAGTGTTTACAACAAACTAATCAAGACTTCAGGCTCCCTGTTAGCAGGAATAGATCTCATTGTACAAGACACCAGCAACTTCCTGCAGCACGCTGCGTTTTGACTGCAGATGTATTGGGAGGCCAGGATAAATCCGTACAACTTGCATCAACTGACCACAAATAATTCCGAAGGCAATTGAAATGTATTAGTATTCTGTTAACAATCGTAGTGTGCTTTAAAAGCAAGCTTTTAGTTAGTTCTGCTCTCTCTCTCTCTCTCTCTCTCTCTCTCTCTCTCTCTCTCTCTAACATGTAAGGAGAGCACATTAGAAATGCAAAGGATGGAAATGGGTAAGAAATAATCTTAATCATCAGTAATCAAATAGTAACAATCACAGGCATCCATCCCTTCCATCAGAGGGTCTGCCTGGCAGTGCTAACCCCTGAACCTTTAAGGTGGCAGTGGTAGCACCCAATGTGGTTTGGGCCCTGAGTTCAGATTGACCCCACTGCATTTTTGCCATAATTCAATAAGTGGCACTTTACCCAAAGCCTCTATTGACTGCTTCACCACACATTCAAGGCACCACCACACATTCAAGGCACCAAGTCCAGTGAATGTCTGGACTTGCTTAAATAACAAAGCCCCAGGACTATGTGGCTGCAAACCAGACAGTTGAAGAACAAGGCACAGCTGCAGCCTGGTAAGCAAGTCAAAGAAGGCTATGTCACGACAAACAAGTCCTGTGGGATGTGACAGTACTATTAGAAGGCTAGTAACACTGCCATTGTTAATGCAATTAACACCACATACTGTTGCCTTACGTTCAAAATGGCAGTAAAATGGCAGTAATCGCAGTTTTATTTAACTCAACAATTAACACATTAATAGATACCTAACAAAGGAATAGCCAATAGCAGTTTATTTGTTGGAGGTACATTCAAGCGAATAGGTCTGCCACTTTTTCTGCCAATGCCAATTTACTAGGAGACACACAATTCCTGAAACAGACTTCATCTCTCTTGGCCTGAGCATTGGATCGATACTGAACTGCTCTTTGGCCTTCATGACTTAGGGCCCAAACCTATCTAATTTTCCAGGGCCGGTGCAGTGGTGCCAGTGGGGCATGTGCTACATCCTTTGGTGGGGAGGCAGTCACTGAAGCCTCCTCAAGGTATGGGAACGTTTGGTCCCTTACCTCAGGGCTGAATTGTGGCTGCACCAGTGCTAGAAATTTGGATAGGATTGGGCTGTTATATACTGCCTGCCTCCAGTGGAGGCCCTTCCAACGTAATCAGTCCTGAACCAGTCAATATTAAAGCTAATGAAGGGTCAAGACCCAAGGGTTAGCTTGGACCTTTCCAAGTCCAGTCAAAATGGTCAAGCTTAGCTTCCTAGATCCACTCAAACAGTCTGGAGAGACTGAAATTTTTCAAATTAAAATGGCTGCTGAAGGAAGGGGGTGATCAGGATCGGGACTGTGGTGCATGGGCAGGTGATACTGAACATATTCGCTTGGCAGGACTGTTCCAGTTGAAACCTCTCCACCAGACCTGGCCCAGGGTGGCACCTGAGGTGAAACATTTGTCACCTCTCTCTTTTCTCAGCATGTTAGTTAGAGTGACCACCAGGCTACTTCTCTCCCTCTTTCACTAAAGGGATTGAGGTGGTACTTCTCCTACCTTCCTTGTTCCATCCTTGTTCTGCAGCTCCATTTCAAAACAGCAGCAGAGAAAGAAGGAATACATATATGCAAGGACTAATGAAGGCAAGGTGACATGACTTCAGAGGCGACCAAAGGGTCCAGGATGTTGCCTGCATCCATCCATCACTTGAAGCAGTTTTGTCATCCAAGTTACGGCAGCACTATTCAGGTCCGTTTTGCCAACATGAACCTTTTTCTCATGGCATCCCATCACATAATACAATGTCAAACAAAGCCAAAAACAATTTTAGACTTCATTAATAAACCCATATTTTCCAAATCGTGAGAAGTAATAGTCTCACTTTATTCTGCACAGCCAGAGCTCATCCGCTGGCTAATGTGCCAAACTAATGAACTAAACTAAACTGTGTTTAGTTCCCACCATATTTTGAAGAATGCAAAGAAACTGAAACAGGTTCAGAAGGGTAAAGAGATGATCTGCTTATGTCACATGAGGTGAGAGTTTGGTTGAACATTAGGAGAAACTTCTCAACGGTAAGAACAGCTTGACAATGGAACCAAGTACCAGAAGGAGAAGGTGGGCTCTACTGAAGATCTTCAAGCAAAGGCTGGGCAACCATGTGTTACATATATTTTAGCTCAGGGTTACCTGCACTGAGCAAGTGTTTGGATTAGATAACCTACAAGGCTGTATCTATCTCTATGATTTTGTGAAACCTGCTAGTTCTCATCAGGCTTTACTATTCAAGCTGTGGGCCACTGGTGTAGGGGTTGATTGTGTCTCCACAGTTGGATAAAATCATTTTTGTATTTGTTTTTGCCAGTGGCATAAATCAAGCGTGCTTTTAAGGAAACTGCACCAATTAAAGATGTCCTCCAGTTATGAAATTCCATTGCAACAGCAATGACTCTTCACCCATATGTTCCTGGAATCATTTCAGGTCTGCCGCACCATTTTCTTGGTGGAGAATCTCCATACCAGAAGGGGTTTCAGGAGTCTGCAGCAATGGTGTGTAGACTTTCTACACTCTCATGGGGTATGCTGACTGTAACAGGCTTTCCAATGTGCTAGCCCATATGGCAGTTAAAATATTTGAGTTGGCCTTCAGCCTATAATCCTAAACACAAAGAATGAAATCCCAACTGAACTCAACAGCCTGGTGAGCAGATGGGACCTAGCAAAAAGTAGGGGGAGGCTTGTTTGTTTGTTCTTTAAACAATGGAGCCCAACACAAAGAAACTGTGAGAGGTCTGCACACAGTAGAGAGAGGGCCGATAATATCCCATTCTTCTTTCTCCTATTTAAACTCCAAATAATTTCTTAGAGATGAACCCTTTCCCTTTTTTTTTTTTAGTGGCATCACAAACAACTTTGTGAACGTCTAGTAATGAGATGAACAGCTGGCAGGTTAAAAGGCAAGAACATGAGCTTTCTGTGAGCTCTATTTGTGGCATACCACATAAAGCGTAATCACATCAAAATGTCACTAATCTATATCTGAAGACATACTATTAGAACAACCAAAGTACTTAACCCCTAATCCATGAGGAGCTCTTGCAGCCCAGGAGTACTACTGGATCTGCCACTGATGACCCGAGTGAACAGTCACCACCATCTCCATCTTCTTTTGCCCTCTTCACAGCTGCCGAATCCCACTGGAATTAATATATTGATTTATTGAAAACAAAAATATTGATTTTGCATTACTCTTCTCACAGCTGCAGTTGCCATCTATTTTTTTTTCTGTTACTCTAGTTCAAAAGAATATTTCATATTCATATCCCATCTCTCAGGGTGCTCTTCAAAGTTATAGTCTCTACGTCAGTTTTTTTAAGCTTTCTTCTCCAGCATGGGACGAGACTTATATGCCTCTGGTGATGTCAACAACAGTGTTTTTTGGTGACTGAACCAGCGAGGTAAACAGGGTCAATGGGGAGTGGGGAAAAAAAGCTAAAGACAAACCAGCAAAGATTTTTTTTCAAGAGCTTCTTGGTCAGAAATAAAATCCCTGATGAACACTCAAGGCAGCTCTGTTGATGAGTCACTCTGCCGCATAGCTGTCTTGACTGAAACAGGTCATGTCACGCATTGCAAACAAGATGATACTAACTAATAATAATGAGGAGGAGGAAGAGGAAGGAGAAAAATTACCACCAGGTTACTGTGACATGGAAAAAGAAAACCCTGTGAGAGATAAAGTTTGAAGATAGAAAATGTAATTTAGATCAACTTGTACTGCAAAATAGGCTATAACTGTGCATGTTATATATTCAAAGGAATGTTACCTGTATGGTTCCTGAGACCATTTTAATAGGCTCCAATTTACCAGGATCTTCTGTGCACCATGGAATTGGCAGACAGCTTAAGACCAAACTGGTTTGTATTATAGAAACAGGAGAATCTTTTAAAGTGATAGTCTTCCACACAGTCAATGGATGAGAATAACATGCACAATGGAGAGAAAAAGAGCACTCAGAGTGCATAAAGTAGGGGTGGAAATGCCAGTGCACAGAAAGATCCCTTGGGTCATGATACAGCTCTTTTGTGTATGTGCGTTTAAATTCCCTAGCGATGGGCATGCAGAAACTGAGCATGCAGTGTGCATGAGATGGAATGGGAGCCCTGTTCACACTCCCCATATTGTTATCCAGTCATTTCCATTCTGCATGGCGAAGGCAGGACAGAGCACTTGCATTCCTTCACTGAATGAAGAAGAGCTGGACAGGGACATGGGAACCTTGAACAGGCTTCCCATTACCAAAAGCAACTGATAACCCAATCCTATCAAAACCCCCACATAGTGACACAGCTGCGCTGGGGTGGCCTCCGCTCTATCCCGTGGGGGAATTTTGGCTGCTGAAAGTCTCCCCAAGGCAGAAGAACATTTGTCAAATCTCAAAGGTAGATTTCCTAGCTTGATGTTTAAAGTTTTCTAATCATTTAAACCGAGATCACGATTGGGATATTGTTCTGTTTCACAAACAAAATTATGGTAACAATATTGTTAGCCTGAAAATAAAGAAAACTCTATGAAGTCATTCGAGTTTATGAAGGAAAAATAATAGGTTCAGAAAGTGGAAATAAGATCTTGGTGGACCACAAACCAAACCTGATTTCCAATTTTGGGGCTGAGATGCTGACAAAGCCAAACTGAGGGCAGCAATAACCATTTCCCTCTATCTGAAACAAAGGAAGCTGCTAAAAAATGTTCCTGGTATAGTGATGTGGCTGAAGGTCACCATTCTTGCCTTGGAAGATGAAACTCGAATGCATCCCTTCAATATGACAGTGAACAGGGTGATTCACCTTGAGAACAAATCAGGCTTAAGTTTAATACAAGCTGCAGAACTCCTCTGTTCTTTGGTTTTGCTGTCCACCTGCAGCCTGCCAGGAGCAGAAACGGCTTCTGCTGCTATAACATGGAGTCTGCTTCCCTGAGTACCTGCAATGCTGCCCTGACACCTTAACAGTCCAATTCTATCCACCACCAGTGCCAAGGCAGTCATGCCAAAACAGTGTGCTCTGCATGGAGGGGCAATCTGAGGACAAATGGGAGGTAGTTAAAAATAATTTTAAATCAACTTGGTATAAGCTTGGGTGCCATGTCCATGTCTCCTTGGACATCTGTCACTTATTTTGGGGGGTTATGTTCAAGGAGGGAAAAGAGTGGGGCAGTTTACAAAAGAAGGGATAAGATCTGGCATGCACCATTACCACTGGATCCATCCCTCCCACCTCTTCCTCATCCCTTGGTTTCTCGCACTCCCCACCCAGAAACACCCCTGTTGCTTCCACCCCTTCTCCGTCCTTCCCACAACCATACTCTCACCCCCACCACTATCTTAGCTAGTGCCAGTGGATGGTGTCATCACTGCCAATGTGCTTTATGGCACGTTTGCAACACTCCTGGGCTGGCCCAAGGGACTTGTGCTGGCCAAAGAGCAGGTAAGGATTGTGCTCTAACTCTGTTAGACTGCCCTCCCATATTAGAAAAAATAAACATTGATCTTTCTAAGTAAGATTGACATGCCATTTGGGCATCTAACAATAGAAAAGCTGGACATAAGAGACATGTGTACGTTTGAGGTCATACATGGATTCTTTTTTTCCATGCATAGAAAGGAGGGTTGGCATTTTCTGTAGAGGGACATTCAGTCATTAGAACCATAACGTGACTTTGTGTCAACTTCCAGGAAGCTGAACCCAGCACAAGAAAGGTGTTTCATTAAATAGGAGCTGCAGCAGAAGTCACCTTTCACTTCATGCTTCCTTCTGAGAACATTCCAAGGAGCTGATCACTGAGAAAAAAAAATTATGAGGAACATATTTCACAACCGTAAACAACACACAGGACAATGAAAGGTGACTGTTTTAATGAACTGAACGTAACAAATAAACTTTCCAGGCAAATATCTAGGAAAATACTTAGATATGCAAAGAGAATACCGAGAGGCACAGAACTTGAGCCAGTAGACTAGACAAAAGGTATCAAGCTAGAGCAGGGGGGTGCCCAAACCACGGCCCGGAGACCACTTGTGGCCCTCGGGGACTCCGAATCTGGCCTGCAGGGAGCCCCAAGTCTCCAATGAGCCTCTGGCCCTCCAGAGACTCACTGGAGCCCGTGCTGGCCCAATGCAACTGCTGTCAGCGTAACGGCGACTGTTCGACCTCTTGCATGAGTTGTGGGATGAGGGCTCC
The DNA here is from genome assembly GCF_035046505.1 of Tiliqua scincoides. Lineage (NCBI taxonomy): Eukaryota > Metazoa > Chordata > Lepidosauria > Squamata > Scincidae > Tiliqua > Tiliqua scincoides. The sequence continues at coordinate 21,371 of NW_027101455.1, read as the reverse complement.
CTCCACTGCTTGCTGTTTCACATCTGTGATGCTGCAGCAGCAGCAAAGGAAAGGCCAGCCTTGCTTTATGCAAGGCCTTTTATAGACCTTGAGCTATCACAAGACTTTCATTCATTCATATAAGTTCCATATCTAATATATTCATTTATGTAAATTTATTCACATTTGAAATGTAAATTAAGTCCTTTTTCCCCAGCCCCCAACACTGTGTCACAGAGATGATGTGGCCCTCCTGCCTAAAAGTTTGGACACCCTTGACCTGGAGCAAAAGAGTAGCACATGAAAAAACACTCCTTCACACGCATTTGACAAACTGTATGGCTTCATGGTCCCTCTCTCTTACAATGCTTATGACTTTGGCACATATCCTCCAGAAATGGGTTGGCTGTCTACCCAACACAACCTAAACTCAATAACATGTACGTATTATTCACTTAGATAAAGCTCCATCCATTTTTTTGCCAGGCAACAATCCATGTGCCAATGTGGCCGATGGTACCCTAGAGTCAATATTCGCTTTCTTATCTGCACAGGAACAACTGCAGTTTATGAACTTGGCCCTCCAAAAAGTAGGAATTGGGGGAGTGAGAGGCATGCTTGCTGCCCCGTCTTCACAGGGGAAGCGATACCATCCTGCATTTACTGGACCAACTCCTTATGCTGTCTGAAGACAGTGGCAGGGCAGGGCAATGGAGAAGTGAAATGGTGCTGCTTTCAGTTCACTTGGGCAGGCGGTCGTGATGAAAGTCAGAGTAAATAGTGGCAGCAAGAGTAAATTAAGTGCTGTCACTGCTATGCAAAGGGCAAATGTGCACCCTTTGCGCACCACCACCAGAACCAGCACCAGTGCACCCTTTGTGCACTGTGCACCAGCAAAGGGGAGGGGCAGTTACAGACTAGGTTGATGCCAGGAAGCAAGGAAGCTTGAACCAGGCCTGTATTCATAATATAACAGCTAATTCAGAATTTTACCTGATTAATACAATTTGCAATATGAAACAGTATTCATTTGTGCAGTGCCCTTTTGTGCATTGTTGTAAACAAATTGTTTGTTCCAAAACGGGTGTGTGTGTTTGTGTGTGTGTGTGTGTGTGTGTGTGTATGTGTGTGTGTGTGTGTGTGTGTGTGTGAGAGAGAGAGAGAGTATTCTAATTTCTGCCAGATGATGGGTGTTTTCTTTCTGTCAAGAGTGAAATAAAAATCTTATTCTTGCCTTATTATAATAGCATGGGTCAGTGGTACTCCCGAGATAAGTTTTTGCAGGGGCAAGGAAATCAGCAGTGATGCAATCCCCAGGATTGCACCACTGCAGGGAATGGGAGCTTTTTTTCACCTAACTTACCTGCTGCCAGGATCCGGGGAGTGCAAGGAGCCCCATGGAGCCTTCTGCAGAGCTCCCCATGGCTTATAGAAAGTGAAAGTAAGAATCACGACCTACTTCCAGTTTCACAATTGCAACCAGGAAGTGGATCACAATTCCTATGTTCACTTTCTACAAGCCTCATGGAACTCTATAGAGGGCTCCTGGGGCTCCTCACACACCCTAGACCCTGGCAGCAGGTAGGTTAGAATTAAAGAAGCTCCCCCTTCCCCACAGCAGCATGATCCTGGAGATTGTCGCTGCTTTCCCCCGCCCCCACCCCTTAAAGGGAAAGGGGCAGTGGTTCTCAGGCTGGTGGGTCATGACCCATCAGTTTGAGAGCCCCTAGCATAGGTAGATGATAAGGGAAATGCCAAATTCTGGCTCCATGGGGAAACTTCCAAATAAATAAAAAACAAGTTGAGCAAAGCTGCAATGAGAGAAAGCAATAAATTTGGCTTTTTGGCTTGCTACATTTTGCAAAGGTTATGTTCCTTATGCCCTGTCACACCAACTCCTTATATGATCCCGAATTCTGTTTTCACATTATCGTTAAGACAAAATCCCATTAATCATCATGCTTTCTTTGCTAGCAGAAATCTCTATGTCACTAGAGGGCAGCCATCATCTGTTGGAGAGCTAGGCGAGATCCTCATGAAAACAGAGGCCTCACTTCAATGCAGAGGGTGTGATTCTGGGTCACTAGACTGTGTCTCAGCTGTTCTAATTTTCAACAGAAATGATTATCAGCGTTTCAAGTTTCTGCCGAGGGATCATCAATATAGCTGAGTTGTGTTTTTTTTTTTTAAATAAGAAGAGCATGGGGGGGAGGGAACGAAACTTGCTTGTCCAAACTGACCCAAAGCATTAGAAGTCAAATATCCACATGCATAGATCTTCCTAATTAAATTAATGTATCTTATCCTCATCACTTTTCCAGTGTTGCTTGTGTCATTTTGGTTTACAAGACTAGATAGATAGATAGATTTAGATTTAGATTTAGATTTATCATAATTTTATTATGATGTGAGGCTGGACAAACCATTATGCTAAGTCTGCAGTACAGAATCTCACCTGGACTGCATCTACCTGTTGTGATATAATTCAGGGTGAGCTCTTCAGCATAAAAAAGGGGTGCTTATCCTGCTTTTCCTCTCTGGAATGTGAGAAGATTGGTTCCTGTTAACACCCCCAAATGGAGATCAATGGGTTTATTTTCTGTAGTAAAAAAAAAAAAAATTTCAAAATACTTGTAACTAGGATAGTTGAATTTGAGATTATTTCCTGGACATGTTAGGTTGGGGTGAGCAGTATATTTAGAACAGAGGTGCAGGGCTGGCTTTAAGCCAACTGGACCAATTGCTCCCAATTGGGCCCCGCTCCTAAGAGGATCCTGCACTTAGGTAAACTTAAAAAATGAAATTAATATTTGCACGAAATCATTTCACAGTCACTAAATGCTTTTGTAACTATTTACTTTTCAAAGGTAATTTACACATTTGTTTGTTTACCTGTAGGTTTGGTTGGCAACCTTCAGTCTCGAAAGACCATGGTATAAGCCTACAGCACCCTGTATTCCCAGGCAGTCTCCCATCCAAGTAGTAACCAGGCCTGACCCTGCTTAGCTTCCAAGATCAGATGAGATCGGGCATGTGCAGGGTAACAGTTGTAGGCTTACTTATATGCAATTTTATATTAAAATGTGCTTAGATCCACTGGGTCCATTAGCTCACATGCACTTTTTAAGTGCACATTTTGACTGCTCTTAGAGTTATAAAATCTACAATAAATTTTATTTATATCTCAGGCAGCCCAGTCCTATGGGCTGCTGGTGCCGTGTGGTGTAGTGGCACCAAAATGGCCACTACTGTATCCCACAGGGCCAAAGCAGCCACCAGTCTTCTCAGAGTAAGGGAACATTAATTCCCTTACCCCATGTAGAACACCACTGGCCCCAGTGAATTTTCTCAGATCTGTGTCAGCTCTTGAGCTGGTGCAGAACCAAGGAGGCCTGTGTCAGGCTCTGTGGCTCCGGAGGGGCAAAGGATTTGGGCATATGCGGCAGATTCTGTCACCATCCCTGCCCCCTTCCAGGCCCGATCCGTCTGCTGGCTCCCCCTCCCCTGCTCGGTTTTGCCCCCTCCCTATCTTCCCTCGCTCTCCCCCCACCCCAAAAGGCCTCCCACCCCAATACTTACCACAGGGTGCTCTTCACCGGTGTCCTTCCGGCACTGAGGCCCACGCTGGGTGTATCCTGCCCTGCAGAAGTGTATGCTTTTGTGTGGGAAGTGTGATTTGCTGATCAGACATATGTGGGAGCACAGAGTATGATCTGTCATAAGTCCCTGATTTCCTATATAGTGGTCTTGTTGGACTTGCTGCAATAATGAAGTGAGGCAGTTGCTGGATAATTACCTCAGATTATCCATCCACCATTGATTCCAACTTAATTTAGCTTTTCAACCTGGCACAGACTTGCTGGAGACTCTAGTGTGGTTTTTATTTAAAATCAAACTGTGGTATATCTGCAGAAGAAAAAAAAAATCCCAAATTTATTTGACACGGTGGCAAATTGAAGAAGCAAAGCAGTACAAGAAAAGAAGAAAACAAATCTTTAATGAAAGCTTGTACGTTGCACAGCTCGTTTGTCATTGATTTTTTATGTGGCAAGGCATATAATGGGTTTCCAACACCAGAGAACTCCTCTGCCCATATCAGGTATAGAGCATATGACGTGCTGTAGATACCATGGGACGTATCAAAATGGTGATAAGGCCCATTCAAGAAAGATAGAAATTAATCTCACTCAAACTGGAGATTGCCTTACTTGGTGGAAATTAAAACAAAAAACTTTAGCACTTTTTTAACCTTCTGAACACCCAGCAAATGCATCTCTTCTTATTGCTACCAACAAGCAAAGTTCCAGATTTGAAACAATTTGGAAGTTCAGAAAGCCCACTTAAAATCAACAAGCAGGCCGAAGCAGGAGCAAATTAGTACAGTGTCTAAAACAAAGCCTCACAAGGGGCCTCTTCTAGTCTTTATTTGGGCAAAACTCCCAAGGCTGGATGCTGCAAGGTGATGCTGAAATTCTTGGATGAGGAACTGGAGCTGAACTGTGTAAAACTTGGAGGAAATCTGCATGCAGGATTTGCATGCATTTGTCTTGTGTGATGTTTTTTCAAGGATGATGATCTATCCTTGAGAACTGTCGGTAAAAGAAGATGTTGGTAGTTTGTGTGGTGCAAAAAAATTGGAACTATTCTGTTAGCTGCTACATCAGATACGGGTAACTGGCTTATCTTGCAGAAGGAATTGCCTGATGATGACATTAAAATATCTTGATGGTTAGACCAGAAGCTTCAAATCAATTGTTTCTTATCCAGGAAAATCAGACTGACCTTATTAAACTAGGTGGTACACAGAGAAAAGGTTTCACTAACTTTTCCTTGTCCAGACAGAAATGTGATGTGATTGAGCCAAAGTTAGCACTCTTAACATCTCATTTATTTCAATGAGAAAATTACCACATACTTAAGTTTCTCTCATGGAAATCGGTGCTTCTTAAAATGTTTAACTTTGGCTGGACTATATCCTCTCTGAACAATTTCTCTGTCACTTACGATTTAATGCAGCAATGTTATAGGGAAAATTGAACTGACTGTTCAGCTTTCATTTCCTCTCACCCTATATTTTCCCCTTATCCAGAGTGTTCCTTATCCAGAATGCACATTTTAGTTTGCAATCCTATGCACATTAGCCTGGGATGAAACCCTTTTCAACAAAGAATGCTTCCAAGTAAAGATGCATTGGAGATTCCTATAATGGCCCAATTATATCCAGGCCTTTTGCTGATGGAACTTGCATTTCATCAGCGCAAAACCCAGGATGCTGGTGCAGCAGCCACAGTGATGACACACAAGCCAGCACCATCAGCTTGAATGATGGACAGCCCTGGGCATGTACATACAAAATGTCCAGCCCACACCAGAACAGTCATGTCAGCAGGGGGGATCCCAGGGTGTCCGGGGGGGGGGGGGGATAGAGGCTGGCTTGGAGAGTGTCAAAGGTGGGCTGGGGCCAAATATTAGTGGCAGCAGGGGACCCACTGATATTTATGCCAGTCTAAGAGTAGGCATACATTTGAGCAGGCCTATTGGGAACCATGGCATGGCAGAATAGGTACCTACCTAGTAGTAGGTATGCCACTTGGTCCCTGGCTGGCCCAAAGCATCAGTAGAGACTACACTAGCACTGCTGCATGCTATAGGATTGGTGACTCAGGATAGAACGGGGCTGTAAATCAGTTACACTTTTAATGAATAAAGGCTGATTTGAATGACATTGTCTTACTGTAGTGCTAAACTTGAAGCATGATGGGGGAAACCTTTGTGATGTGCAGAGCACCATACAAATCCCTTTTGAGAACATCCAAATAGAACTTAAGCTGCAATAACAGATCGATCAGGTCTATGCCTATCTCTGATCCATGAGTACCTGCCATGTATTGAATCTCCCCCTCAATTTTGTCTAGATTTGGAGGGGAAAATAATGTTGTGCCACATTTTCTTGAGTCTTAATTTTAAGTTTTAAAGCTACTATCTTTAGGCTGAGCACTCATCTTGCTCTCTTTCTTGGCTGGATCAAGTTTGGCTGAGAAAGGGAGACCACCTAAACCCAGCAGCAATAGCTGCTGCTGTCACTTCCTCCTTCCTCCTAATCCCTCTTCTCCAGGTGTATGAATGGGAGGGGAAATACTGGTCTAGAGTTCTTCAGGGAGTCACTCTAGGCAAGCACTTCTGTCATTCCTTCCATTTCACTGCCATTTCTGCCAGGGATGCGCAGTGCTGGGGTGGCAGGAGAGGCAGAGCCCAATCGTAGTCCATGGGAAAGCGCTGCAGCTGTCCCACCTGCTTACACCCAAGGAGGCTCTCCTTACACCTGCTTTCTCAGGAGCAGAGCCTCCTTGGGTGTAAGCAGGTGGGACAGCTGCAGTACTTTTCCATGGACTACAATGGGACAGTTCTGCCTCACCTGCTGCCCCCACACTGCCTCTTCCTGATTTCTGCCTACTTTCCAGTCTTTTCAAATCAGGAAGTGGGGTGGACGGGACGACAGTTTGACAACCACAAGGAAGAAGAAAGTTTGTGAGATGTGGATGCGGAGGAGGAAGAAGGTGGGAGATGGGAGGGAAGAGCAGCAAAGAATGAAGGTAGAATAGTGGTTGGCAACCTTCAGTCTCGAAAGACTATGGTATAAGCCTACAGCACCCGGTATTCCCAGGCGGTCTCCCATCCAAGTACTAACCAGGCCTGACCCTGTTTAGCTTCTGAGATCAGACGAGATCGGGCATGTGCAGGGTAACGGTTGCATGCATGAAAAAGAGAAGGGGTGGCAAAGAGGGAGCTAGAGCTGCATAGGAGGCTAACTCTGGCACTCACCAAAGACTCTTGCTCTGATCCTGATTTATGCATTCTTAGAAAAAAGAATGGGAAAGGTGATGTCCGCCCTGTCTACATTCTGCCCCCTATAATTCATGTGCAACTGAATCAGGCTATGGGAGGCTTGCCTTGATTGCTGGGTGATGTGTTCCTTTTCTGGAAATATTGACCCTCTTGCAAACAGTTTCACAACCTTTTGCAAAAAGCTGCAAACATTCACCCCCAACGGGGAACACGTTTCACAGAGATTAAAATGTTTTGGAAAATGCCCCCCTCCGTTTCTGTTCAGCATTAGAGAGAAGGGATTTATTGATAGTCCCAGATACTAATGACATCTAATTCTGTCTTCTAACCAAAGAACCTATGAAACAGGTTTTAATGTGAAGAAACAACCTTTGGGTGTTATCCACCAGTGAAATGTCCTCAAGGTGTCTCCTAATACGTTTCCCGATACATCATGATAGTGGATTTTGACCATAGTGGTGGTCTTGCACCTTACCAGTCAACCAAAACAATGAGTCACAGTGGCGTCACTAGGATTCATGTCACCTGGTGCGGGAGGCCTGCGTGTCACCCCATGCAGTGGGTGGGGCAACACCCCAGGTGGTGGGCGTGGTGATGTACCATCACCCCACCCCCACTAGTTTTTTGGCTGTACCTTTTGATAGAACACAGATATTTCAATGTGGTTTGTTTCATTGCATTCTGCATGAAATTACACATTGATTGGTATAGAACATGATGGTATTATTCCTCCAAATTCTGATTTTAGTGATTTTGAAAACTTGTAGAGTCTCTCTCTCTCTTTCTCTCTCTCTCTCTTTCTCTCTCTCTTACACACACACACACACACACACACACACACACACCCCGTGTCAACTTACTAACACCTTATTGCAGCAGTTCTCAAACTTTTGGCACTGGGACCCACTTTTTAGAATGACAATCTGTCCAGGACCCATTGGAAGTGATGTCATGGCCAGAAGTTACATCATCAAGCAAATTAAAATAAATAATTATAAATAATTAAATTAAAATAAAAGAAATAATTAATTAAGGGGGAGCCAGCCCTGTTCCACCAAGTGAATTTTCTCTGTAGTCTGCCTGCAATAACACCCCCCCCCCAAAGAATCAGTGAGATTTTCAGCCCTCCCCAGTGCCCAGTTTAAAGTACTTCTATTTCAGGCATATCTGGATAAAGACCCACCTGGCTTTACAAGTGCAAAATAGAATACATTCCCCTACCAGTTCAAGCCTCTTTTTTTGTCCTTTTTATTGGGGAGGGAGGCTGCCTTCTGGAGCATTTGTTGCGCTCCAGTTCCATCGGATCAGGACCATTCTGGTGTCCTCACATTCCCCTTTGCCTGGCCTGATCACAGCCAAGGCACGTCTGCCTACCCGCAAGTAAACATGACCATGAGGCTGCTTTGCTTTCCATAGGGCTCAACAGACATGCAGCTGGGAGGGGGGACCTCCTTCTTGGGTGTTTTTGGGGGGCTGCATTCATTGGATCAGGACCATTCTGACGTTCTTGGATTCCTCTCAGCCTGCCCTTACCAACGGACTAAGGCAGGTTTGCCTACTCATGAGTAAAAACAGTGGCTTAGTTTCACTTTCCATAGGGCTTAATACACTGGCAGCTGGGAGGGAGGGACCTCCTTCTCTGTTTTTTTTTTTTTTTGGGGGGGGCTGCACTCATTGGATAAGGACCATTCTGATGTCGTTAGATTCCTCTCAGCCTGCCCTTCCCGACGGTCTATGGCAAGTTTATTCTATAAATAAACAGGCAGATCTTAGCTTGGTGTGTGTTTGTAGTGATGCGCACTTGTGCAATAAGTTTGTATATGCTTTCTAAAGGCATTCAGTATCACTGAAAAATGGACATGGCACATACACTACTGACCAATTTCCTGTTCTGAATATGTGGAATGAAATGACTAGCAACTCTGTCTTTCCCTGTTCCTAGAGTTTAGAAAAAGTACACTAAAAGTTTACAGACCCGCAGTAAATACGCTCGCTGATTCACTATGAAAGTCCTGGGTGCAATAAATGATCCTTATAAATTGCCCTTAAATGATCATATTTTATCCAATGTGGCAGGCCCTAGTGTTCTGACATTTGAGTTACAGTGGGAGGGCATTAGTTCAAGACTCTTTGTCATATTATAGAGTACACATGTCGTCTGGGGAAGAGCAGCCCTGATCTGGCTGAGGATGGCCGCAGCAGCCTGAGATACAGCATGCTGGTCCTGAGAGTGACAGCAGACAGGGCGTCAGGAGCAACACCAGCCTCATTATCCCCAGCTAAGCTAGAAGTCACTACAGCAGCATCAACAGATGTGGCGGCATATCCCAAGACTGTAGGAGATGGTAGGAGGCAGAGGGGGCCAAGCACAAGAGACGGTGGGCCTTAAAAGTCTGTTGCCAGCTAATGAATGGTAAGGGAGGCTGGCCTGAGCACTGGAGGGCTGAGGGCCCAACAAAAGCCACAGTTGGAACAGATGGAAAGTCAGGGGCTTGACAAGTGGCCTCATCAGGCTGGAAAGGAAGAGCACCAGGATGGCTCACTAACCCCCCCCCCCCCAAAAAAAAACTCTGTTTCATGGTGCCCTACTGCCAAGTTGACAGCACCTCAGTACTGCTCCCCAATACTATAATACCATGGGCCTCGAGTCTGGCCAACCAAAGCCTTGGGGTCCCCTGCTGCCACCCCCTCTTCTCTTGCCCCCTCTTGGGGCACTACAGTAAACCCCAGACTGGTGAGGGAGGGAAGGTGTGTTCAGTAGGTTTCATGCATTTAAAATTGGACATTTGTGTTAGCCCAGGTTAAACCCAAGTGCATTTGGGTGTTTTCATTGGGGGTACGAGGGTAAATAGAATGCTAGATGCAGGGGAATGTCAATGAGATGCAATTCTTGCAAATATCTTGGTCTTGTGTGCTCCCTGAGGCATTTGGTGGACCACTGCGAGATACAGGAAGCTGGACTAGATGGGCCCTGGGCCTGATCCAGCAGGCCTTTTCTTATGTTCTTATGTTCCATCTATTCTGGTATATTTTTCTTTGATGTTTGCGTTTATACTCAAGTATGAGATAAAATCACTGTAAAAGGATGTCATTTACTGAAGTCAATTTGCATGATCACATGGACATCTTCCCTGTTTTAAAACTGGTAAGCATTTGGGTGGTAACCTTAATAGCCATTACAGATCTAACCAGACATTCTGCGTCCATAACTGATTGAGAAGATCAATAACGTTAAGATCAAATACCAACACCAGAGTGTGTTTTTTTCTTTAATCAGCGTCTTTTTGTTTTATACTCCTGCCTACAGCAAGATCCTGTTTTCTGCATGTAGACATAGCTTCCTGCTGTGTGCTGTCGAAAGAATGAGAAGACAAGATGGAGAATCAATTTGAGGAAAAAAGCATTCGTTGACAAAGCTTTACTGTAGATCAATGGAATCCTGCTAGTTAAAATATCTGTAGAAGCAGAGATTTTTTTTTTTTATCTTATATTTGGACATATCAGTTCAGGGCCACCCCCCCCCCCCGATCATTCCTATAGCAATCTGCAGCTTCTCCTAGTTTCCTTTGTATTAAAAAAAAAAATCCTTTTATTATCGGGCCATTGAGTATATTTTGCTTTTGCAGTGTGATACAGCAGCTGTTCCCAAAGTCCTACTCAGACATTGGGACCGCTCTAGATTGTTGGGGGGTGGGTGGGGAGAGAGGAGGGGGTTGCCCCAACAGCACCACTGTGATTGCAGCACTAAAGGGACCCAGAGACACCCCCATGTACCTGGAGAGTCCTGCAGCTTCCTGGGGAGTCCTGGAGGGTTGCAGCTGCCTCCACGACCTTCCACGTGGCTGCAATGAGCTCCAATCTGCTATCGGAGCTCGCTTCTGGTTTGCACAAAGTGAGCTCCAATAGCAGATCAGAGCTTACTGGAGCTGCACGGAGTGTTGTGGAGGTGGCTGCAAGTCTCCAGGATCCCCCAGGAGGCTGCAGGACACACCCAGGTACGTGGAGATGTCCCTGGGTCCCTGCAGTGCCGTGATCGCAGCATTGTTGGGGACCCATTTGGGACACTCCCCTTAAGGGAGAATGGCCCAGGTTTTGCTCCCAATAGTGGGTTGTGACCCACAACTTTGGGAACCACTGTGATGCAGGAGAAACCTGATAATGCTCTATCTCATTAACAGGTTTGAAATACAATAACATTCATTTACAAGAGTTTGTCCTTTAACAAAGTGCACTGATCAAAGCTTATCCATGGGGGGGGGACAACTAATAACTGCTACAGACCCCCACTTGGTACTTGGGTGATATTTTTGTTTGACTCATTGTGTCTTTATCGCTTATTTGTTTGAACAGCTTCCACTACAAGTATGGAATTGTATAGACAGCCGCAAAAATACATGTATTTGTTTAATGGCTTTATCCAGATATCTGATATTTATTTAATTGGGTTTCACTACATTTGCATTCCTGCAATAATTAGTTGTTGACAATTCTTAATAGCATCAAGTGAAAAAGTACTAGTGATTGTTTTCTTTGTTAAAAAAAAACTCATCTAAGTTTTTATTTACAATAAAGTCCACTAATAAAAATTCTGGTACTGTTCATAATCATAATAAAAAATAATCAACCAATGCAAGTTCCTCAACATAATATGTGTGAGTAAAGCATTTAGAAACTTAGCCCTACAGCTAGTTTAGAACAGAAAATGAATAATTTGGTCCACATTGTCAAGTGAACTTTGACCTAATGGTTACTGCAGGCTTTAAACCTCAGCTTTGAAACCTTCTTTAACTGCCTAGACATCATTTCTGAATCAGAATGCTGCCTTTTAATGTTATCTTTCCTGATGTATGGAGATTCTAAGCACTCTGAGTGTAATGGTTTAAAAAAAGACAACAAACCTGTTGAGCAAAACAAAATAATGAAAAACAGGCTTGATTTGGTACCGGTATGACTTGCAAAAATTGGCTTGGGCATCTGCTCCTTTTGGTCGTGGTAGGGAGCTATACACCACTGAGGCAGACGATCCTTGCTGGAAGCTGTGTGGCTTCCAGCCATCATGCTGAGAAGCCCATTTCTGCAGAGCTCAGACACAACTATTGAGGTCTATGGTGGTTCACTTTTTGCTAAGCATTAAGTTTTCTTTTCAGTGGCACTGTACATTTACCCAGTATTCATAGCTGCATTCTTGTCAATGTGGGAATGTTACACCATGTCAGTGCAACAGGGTTCTATGCATGTATAGCAGGACCGACTGTGATCCTGAAACATCCAGGATATACACCAGTTTTCAGTTTGTTTCAGCGTAGCCATAGCCAGACTTGCAAATTTGCCACTGAAGACTCTCAAATTACTCTTCCCTATTGGCAGAAAACAACGCACAATCCTATCCATTACTCACCTCCCTCCGCATCCTAAGGGAAGGGGTAGTCCAGGAGTTCTCTTCTGGTTAAGAGAACAAATTCCCTTTCCTTGAGTAAGCCTCCATGGTGTAGAGGGGTCTTCTCTGACACACAGGATCGGGTCAATGAAGGGGCTAGGGTATCAGCAGCACCGGCACCACCAATCCCACCCCCTTCCTAGGCCCAATCTGCTGTTGTTCCTCCCTGTTTTTCCCCCTCTTCGCCCCCATTCTGTTCTCCCCCGTTCTGCTATCAGAATTAACCAATCAGCGAGCTAGATGAAACGGAAAAAACATCAAAGGAATAGGTGGAGAACCAGATAAGAGCAAATATTCAAGATTTTGTAGTGTGTGTGTGTGTGTGTGTGTGTGTGTGTGTGTGTGTGAGAGAGAGAGAGAGAGAGAGAGAGAGAGAGAGAGAGAGAGAGAGAGTCTGTAGGGAGGAAACTGGTCCAGCTAGCAGAGGATATGAGCAACCAGAGATGAGCTTCATGTTTGTGTGCTTGTTGCTAGGGGAAAAAAAAAAAGACAGGAGGAATGTGTTTGCAGAGTGTGAAGTGATGAAGTTCATAGTTCTCTAAGGCACTCTCTTATAAGTTTTTTTTTTTTTTCCAAAAGCACAGCATGAGGTTCACTCCTCTCATATAATTCTTCTTATATGGGCACACAGCATCACACCCTTTCCGAATGCCCTCGTTGACACTGCTTTTATTGTCTTTATGCACTATTGCTACTGTTCTTAAAATTGATTTTATGTCACTGCATAAATTTTTGAGAATTTTTGTAAGGTCATTTTTGCATGGAAAGTTGATTAATAATTGCTGTTTTAAAAGATGGAGAATGCCAGTGTAGATCCAGGGGCCACAGCCATTAAGCCAGTTTAAGTGCTGGCTTTACATGGCAGAATTTAAGCGGTGGGATGGGGGAGGTGGTAAACTGGAGAAGAGTTACCCTACACCTGCTTGCCACCTCCCCTGGCTTGATGCCTTCCTGGCTATGCCATCTGGTCATTGCCCCATTCTCTTCTTGCAGGAAGAGAAATGGTGGCGCTTATCACATCTGCTAGCCCCACCAGTGCTGCAATCCCTTTTCTGAGCAGTCACCTTCCAGGCAAGCAGTTGGGAGAAGGGTCACCTTTTTTGCTTCCTTTCCTACCTCGCCATTTCTTGTAAAGTGGCCAGGTGGGGAAGATGCTGGGAGCAGACAGGTTCCACTCCCAAGATCTTCCCCACCCAACCACTTTCCAAGAAGCAGCAGCAGTGGAGGACAAGGGTGATAACAAGGATAGCATAGGGCCATGTACTGGTGTGGAAAGGTGGTGTGGGTACAGGAATGGGATGCTGATATGGGGGTGTGGTCTTAGAAGGCACACTGGTGGGGATGGAATTTGGCACTGTTTCAGAAAGTTGGGCTGCCCCATGTAAATTCATTGAAACGGACCACTTCCATTCAAAGTCCAGTGCTGGGAATATACTTTCTGGGCCAGGTCAGATATTAGCCCTGGCAAACTTAGTTCCCAAATACTTCTGATGTTCTGGAAAACATTAAGCTCATTCATTTTGCACACTATATTAAAAAGTGCCATTTTTTAAAAAAATTAGCTTTTTATTTACCTTCCAATTTGTGAGTTAATTGGTGTATACATCGTTCTGATTTTAGGTTTTCTGCAGTCATAAGGGCTAGAAAGTTATTCTCTTTAATTAAGGAAAAACAGATTTCATCCACAAAATGTTTTCTTCAGTTTGACAATTACTGCAAAAGAATATTTTGCTTTACATTATTATTAGGAACCAGAAGCTGGGTCACAACAAAGCTAGAAGTTGCATTTCCAGTCGGAGAAGAGGGCACTGAAGTTATGCAACTGATGCATGAAAAAATAGCATCGCTCTTTGTTCAAGGACTAAAAATTAACACAATTATAACAACCTACAAAAGTTCAGTCAGGTTTGGGTTAGAATGTGACTCCACAGAGCAGATACTGGGAATCATACTTGTTCAGCTCTTGTCTCAAAAACCAGACATACTTTGTGAGTGTTATAGGTTAAAAAAATTACTGCCCCCTGTGTAAAGAACAGACAGAAATGCCAAGTCTTAGATGTTTTTGAGTGACAGCTACCCTGTAGCCGTAGAGTTGTGTGACTTTGATTGAAAGCCTCAACACATGGGATTTAAATGTACTTGGAGCAGGGTTGAGAAGCAGACACAGCAACCGTTTGACACAGCTTGGAGATGGGAGCTGGTAACTCAAACTTGAAGGCAGAACTGTCTGTCTGGAGTTCGAGGGGGATGTGGAAAGAACTTGGAGTGCTCTGGTGTTGCTCTTGCTACTTTGCATGATTGCTAAAGACACCCCTGTAATGTCCCATAAAGTGGACTGAGAACCGTGTGATACTTTATTCATACATTCTTTCACTCCGTCTTGTTCTTTCTGATTCTCCTGAGGAAAATATGATTCTGAGATTCCGGAATCTCCCTTCCTTTAATGCTAACAAAATCCTATTAACTCCAGGAATCTCAAATCCAATTGTGCCTACGCCTTTATAGACTCACCCCATACCGTGTGAATGGGTGTGCATTTACGTTGGGGCGCAGATATCGCTGTGTTAATAAAGGAATGAGTCACATTGTCCTTCCACGTTTTGGACCGTTCCAACATGATGACTAAAACATGCAGCCACATTTGAAGTGCATTTACCACTCCTGCAGGATAGCTTTATCACCATTGCTGCCATAAAATGTGGCACCAATACCTGTGTCCCACTTCCTCATCATGGTGGTTGAGGAAGTATCTCCAGAGCTCTAAATTCTTTGGATACAAGAAGAAACTCATGTAGAGAAGATATGACACATTACTGCAGTGTCATAGATGTGATTCTGTGTGGTAAGTGTATTGGTTCAACCAGCCTTTGTTGTCACTTTCTTCCTCAAGGGAAAAGGCAAAAGTCAGTTTTGACTAAGTATAGAATACCTATTCCAGTTATATATGATATCCAGCTTTGTAAACACATTTGCCCCATCCACCCTGTATACTCATAGTTATACTTGCAAAATATCTTAGGTGTGACCTTAGAACATGATCTGTGAAGAAAGATAGGTGAACATAAATGTGTCCTTCCTATTAAACCTAAAACAAGCAACAAACTGAGTTGCCTCCACCAAACATTTCCCGGATTGAAATTTGAAGTTAATTTGAAGGTTCCTAAGGGTAACCTGTGTGGGTAACTCCCTTCAGCTTAGTTTAGAATTGGCTCAGTATTTATGAGCTTTATTGAAGATTCCTAAGAGGGGGGCAGTTCTTTTCCTCCTGGTTTATACTGAACAATTTTTCACCCAAGCAATACACCAATCACAAAATGCCACAGCTCTGCAGAGGCTCCTGTAAAAATCTGACTTTAAGCCTATAGACCATGCATTTTCAACCACTGTGCTGTGGCACACTGGCGTGCCACAGATGGTCTGCAGGTATGCCACGGGAGTTTGGGGGAGGATCATTTGCTAATAGGGCCACTGGGAATTGTAAGCCCCTGCTGTCAGTGTGGTGTGCCTTGTCAATTGTAAAAAAAAAAACGGACGGTGCACCTTGACAATCTTAATCCCTTGTCAGTGTGCCATGAGATGAAAAAGGTTGAAAATCGCTGCTATAGAGGGAACTATGGAGTGCTCAGCTACTGGTAGAGGGGACAGAGCAGCAACATTCCAAAGCCTTGAAGCAGGGGACCTGTGCAATCTCTGAACACAACTGGCCAAGCTTCCCCAGCTCCAATAAAGTATAGGCTTCATATGCCTTCTCGGTAATCCCTGCCCAATATAATTGATAAAAGTCAAACCCCACGCTCTGTGTACAGTCACGTGGACTAAAGGGAGATAGGAAGCTGCCTTCATTGACTTATGCCATTGACCCATCGCTGATTGGTAGCAGCTCTCCTGTTTCAGGCAGGTTTTAGCCAACCTTCCCTGGAGATGCCAGGGATTGAAGCTTCTGCACTTTGCTTCTGTAAAGCAGGTGATCGACCACTGGGGGAAGCCCTATAAGACTAGTGACACATGACTTGTGATTCTGCTCAGATATTTTGCTGGCATAGGTCTGAGGAGCCTCAGGAGGCATGTGAGGAGGGGAAAAGGAGGATAGGATCTTGGCATGTGCTAGGGCTGCCCAGATCCACCCCCTTCCTGCCCTTGAATTTCTGCCCATCTTGGTCCCCTACCCCTGCTCCTCCCCCAAACTGCCCACAAACTACCCATGAACCTCCCCTGCCACCATGTTACCTGCTCTGGCAGGGCTCCTGCATGCCTCTGTCATGCGCGTAGGGCCTCCTGCCATTTGCACTGGTATGATGATTGCAACTCTGAAGTCAGACCTATGGTGGAGGATCATGAGATTCCTGGGCCTAAGCCCTTCATAGGATTCAAATGTTTGAAACACTGCCTCTCAGTCTGACCTACCTCACAGGGTTTTTGCAAGGGTACAATGGCATAATTCCAAAATCCTTCAGGGAAAGGCAAGATGCAACCTTGAAAATTAGTACAAAGTCCAAGACAGATTAGCACTGAAGAGCAGCTTCCCAAAACAGCTGTTTGATGAGGGAATGTTAGAAGCTGTTTGCTATAAGTTCCTGTGCTGAGGCAACTGCGCCTACCATCAACGTCGCACAACATATAAAATTGTTTCTGACAAATACATTCAGTGAACAGAATATTATTCTGTAGCATTTATGAATAAGCACAGCTAACTATATTCAAAAACTGCATGAGAACCACTTCAATATCTCTAATCCTGCATGTGGAAATAAATATATTCTTGTCCTTGAGATCTTCATTTTAATTTTTTAAAATGCTATTTTAATCTACTTGCATTTAAAAAAACAAAACAGCAATACTGGTAATTGAAAGCAACATTGCTGAGAGTTGCAGGACTCCATTTTTTAAAAAAGCTTCTTTGCTGGCAGCTATCAAAAAACCTGGCATTTTCCTCCAGATATTGTGCAGCAGGCCGACTATTGTGCCTGTTCCCTGCTGTAGGAAGCTCCATCTGGGGATGGAGTGTTCCGCTCACACAAATGTCCTACCATGAACAATGTCCTTCCATGTGATGACTTGCCAGATGTTTAAGCCTGCATAACAGATATAGACATCTGGACTGAAAATGTTTTCGACCTTTTTAACACATGCACACATGTAAGTGCACACACACATTTGTACACCTTTCCCTAGTTGGGTTCTTCCCATTTTTTTTTTTTTTTTTTGGGGGGGGAAGCTGAATATCATAACTGCAGTTATGTTAGTGTGCAGACTCAACTGCATGGGTCTTTCCTATCCCTTGGATGAGCTCACTTACCACACAAACTTATCAGTGGCATGAGACTGCAATGCATAAAATCATTTCACATGCCAGTGGCTGTGTGTGTAAAATAGACCTGGACTGGACAAACACAGATTTATTTTTGCTTATGTACAGGTGGTGCATCGACATCCACAAGGAATTCATTCTCAAACCACCTGCGGATACCAAAAACTGCAGATAATGAAATCTGCTGTTTTGGCACCATTAAACACGCTGAAGGTGACCAGAGCTGTGCTGGAAGTCCACAGAGGCCGCACACATCTACGTGCAGCCTCTGTGGGCTTCAGAATGGCCCTAGAGCGTAGGGGGGGGGGGGAAAAACATGACTTCTGGTTTCCCTTGAGAAACCAGAAATGACTTTTTTTTTGCCCTTATAGGGCATTCTGAGGTTTGGGGAAGCCCTCCAGGGGGACCTGTGTTGAGCCAAATTCGCAGATGGAAAATCCACAGATAAATAGGCTCTACCAATGTATGCTGGTCTTCCTTCAAAGAGCTCCAGAGGTTGTACAGGGTTCCTCAGTTTCCTTTTATCCTCACAACAACCCTGTGACATTGCTTTGCATCCTCAGAATAGATGAGCACAATGCTTTACCTTGGACATTCTGTCAACATCACAGGTTTGCACCATGTGCCCTAGGCATTTCAAACCGGGAGAACTCTAGACTAAGTTCTAGAGCAGGGGTGCTCACACTTTTTTGGCTCGAGAGCTACTTTGAAACCCAGCAAGGCCCGGAGATCTACCAGAGTTTTTTACAATGTTCATGCCATCATAACATATAACATTTATGCGTAAAATGTATGTTGGTGTACCTTGCATAACCGCATGAGCCAATATTGCACAACACAACATAATTAACTATAAACATTTTTGTAATTACTTGAGTTTACTTTGATGACTTGCACTGAAGTGAATCAGCCAAGGATGCATAGTCCGGACAGTAGCTGCTGACAGCCAGCCTCAAGCACACTTCCAAATGTTCATCAGTCATGGTGGAACTTAATGATCTTCATGTAGGAAAAGGCTGACTCACATAAATAAGTGGAGCCCTTCCTGCCTCAGGTGCTCTTATATCCCTGAGGGCCCTATTGCCTTCAAGTGGCTGCAGCTGTGCAGCACACTCTGCTGGGTGCCATGGCCTTACCCTTAAAGGGGCCACTGCTGACACCACATCTACCTCCTCACCAGATCTTCCTCGATTCCAATACAAGTGGGGGGGGGGGAGCAGATCTCCATACAGACCAGTGCAAAAACAGGGGAAAGGTGTGGGGAAGGGAAGATCTCTGTATAGACATCACAGCAAGACCAGTGCAAAACCCCTTGCACACAGAACCAACAGATGGAAGTTGGGGGGGGCAGATCTCCATACATACCAGTGCAAAAACAGGGGAAAGGTAAGTCAGCCCCAGTAGAGTCAATGGGGCTCACTCCCAGGGATGAACAGGAGAAAAGCCTGCCAGTGGCTCCTCTCCCAGGGAGGAGCCTGCCAGGGGCTCACTCCCTGGGCTCACTCCCTGGGCTCACAAGCCTGCCAGGGGCTCACTCCCAGGGATGCATGGATGGGAGAGAAGCCTACCAGTGGCTCCTCTCCCAGGGAGGGGCCTGCCAGTGGCTCACTCCCTGGGCTCACTCCCTGGGCTCACAAGCCTGCCAGGGGCTCACTCCCAGGGATGCGTGGATGGGAGAGAAGCCTCCAATTGACTCATTTTGCCTCGCAATCGACCAGTCGATTGCGATCGACGTATTGAGCACCCCTGTTCTAGAGTCTAACCCCTGCTAATTGGGTAAGAGGCACTTTCAAATGGGTGCTCCTTTTTTTAGCAGGGGAAGAGTAACTGGCCCACCTCACCCCAGCAGTGTCTGTTCTAGTGGCTGTCTGCTGGTATTCATTTGCATCTTTTTAGATTGTGAGCCCTTTTGGGACAGGGAGCCATTTAGTTATTTGATTTTCCTCTGTAAACCGCTTTGTGAACTTTTAGTTGAAAAGCGGTATATAAATACTGTTAATAATAATAATAATAATAATAATAATAATAATAATAATAATAATAATAATAATAATAATAATAATAAGTCTCTCTGAGAAAACACAACAGAGAATTTTTTTTTTTCCAGGAATAATTCCGGTACTCCCAATTGTGCATTGCAGTGTTGAACTCATTGAAGGTTGTCATGTGGACATGCTTTTAGTGGAGGCTTTTGTTCAATTTGCTTGTCATTACTGAAAAGCTTGACCCTACCACCAAGGCATGATAAATTGTCTTCCTATCTTAGAACAGGCTTTTGCAAAACTTTCATGTAAAACACTTTCCAAGGTATAAATCTGTTGCTGCTGTTTTGGATATCTGCTGGAGGATGTACACATTAAGATAAATGGATTGTCATCATTCTAGAACTGTTTAGTTTTGCATTTAGGAGACCATCTGTTCTCTGATGGATGTCCTTGCATATATTGGTAAGAGTGCAGGATTGGGTTTTAAAAGCATTTTAATAAATGCCATAACTAATTAGGAAATAAAGAGAGTGGAAAAAATAACTTCCAGCAAAACCTCTCTCTCTCTCTCTCTCTCTCTCTCTCTCTCTCTCTCAAAGAGAGATCAAAGCTGAATATATTCAATATTAGCAACATGTTTTGGACAACTGTCATTTTTTAAAAAATCTCAAAGTAACATTTTTAGCTATTACCAACATTTTGAAGTGGGAGATGCTGTAAGCCTTATTAATGGGTTGTGGGTTCAACTAGGGCAGAGTCACCAGGAAGAGGAGCTATAGGACTAGTCCTAGAGCAGGAGCAGTGATGTCATCAGCAGGAACACTCAGGTGCTGTTTTTGAAACAAGTGGATTTTGTTGTTGTTGTAGAGTCATAGTGGGGTAAAACTATTGACCATGTGTGTCATGATGAGTCCCTATATTATTTTTGCCACTACTTAACAGTATCATCTGCCTGGCCACTGTTGGAAACAGGATACTGGAAAAGATATACAGTGGAAGGTTCTAGCAACCCAATACTGAGCTGCCTGGTGCACAGGGCTGCCACAGAGCCCAAATACCTGCCACTGTGTCCAGTGGCATCACTAGGGTTCGCGTCATCCGGTGCGGGATGCCAGCGTGTCACCCCCCATGCAGTGGCCGGGGCAACACCCCAGGTGGTGGGTGTGGTGATGTACCATCACTCTGCCCCCACTGTTTTTTTGGCTGTACCTTTTGATAGAACAAAGACAGAACACATTCTGCATGAAATTATGCATTGATTGGTATATAACATGATGATATCATTTCTCCAAACTGTGATTTTAGTAATTTTGGTCACTAGTGGTGTCACACACACCCCTGGGTGTTTACTTACTAACACCTTATTGCAGCAGTTCTCAAACTTTTAGCACTGGGACCCACTTTTTAGAATGACAATCTGTCCAAGACCCACCAGAACTGATGTCATGGTGGAAGTGACATCATCAGGCAAATTAAAATCAATAAGTATAAATAATTAAAGTAAAACAAATAATTAAATAAGCAGAAGCCAGCCCTGTTCCACCAAGTGAACTTCCTCTGTAGCCTGCCTGCAATAACACACCCCCCCCCTCCAAAATCTGTAAGGTTTTCAGCCCTACCCAACTCCAGTGGGTCTTGGATGAAGCAGATTATCTGGATCCTTTTCAATCTGGTTTCAGACCGGGCTTTGGGACAGAAACTGCCTTGGTTGCCTTGGTGGATGACCTACGCCAGGGACTGGACAGGGGGAGTGCGTCCCTGTTGGTCCTGCTGGACCTCTCGGCGGCTTTCAATACCATCGATCATGGTATCCTTC